>NC_053026.1:29706671-29809624 GCF_003073215.2 Triticum urartu
GAATTCATCCTTCCAGCTCATAAGTCATTTTAAACATGAGCTGATTATCGACCAATCAAATTGCCGTTGATTGTACCCCTAAGTCTATTCAACTTATCCATTCTTAACGAGAGCGTCGTCTTTTGATCCCTTGATTTGGAAATGATAATTCCTTGCATTTGAGCTTTGAATTAGTCAGTTGTTTCTATAATCCGATGCCCTTTCATTCCTTCTTCCTCTGATAGAGTACCGATACTCGCATCAGCTCCGTTGTAGACCATAAGACCCCTTGTTGGATTATTATCCGACAATGTCCTTCATATTCAATAACCTTGTGAGCCTTTCCATGGGTATATAATGCCTTTGGTAAATTGCATCCTCTGTTTTGTTAACTATGCTCTACTTTCGAGCTTGTATTATTTACTCCAAAGTTTGTGGTATATGTTCCTAAGTTGCCCCGATGGGTTGAACCAACACCTTCCCTAATCTGTGTGAACCCAAAAGATTTCACAGGTCATATTTATCTGGTATTGCACCGGGTAAAACTTTCAACAACTAATGTCAATTTTGAAATATGAGAGGTGAATGGAAGGTTATGCACTGAAGAAGTGGGAGTTGACCTTGAACCTTTGTGTTCATGCCCATGGTGACGATGTAGATCCTATCATGGAAGCTTCTTGTAATAATAACTATTTCCTTGATATAATATCCTTTGGTACCGGTGAATTGATCCTTTGCAATCGTGGTTCTGACCATATGTTCTTCTCTGATCCCATTTCTCGGGCAAGTTTAAGCACTTGTCTTCTATGGATCAATACACCAGTCCAACTTTTACTTTGATCTATCGTCGAGCATTACACCCTGGCATCTCGAGAAGATCATGGAACTGCATAACTTCTTATGGGTTCTTCATCAACTTTTATTTCTCACCAAATCCAATTTTTCCTGGGTTCTGGGTTGTCGTCAACCGAGAACACCGAATAGTGAATCGAGTCCGCACTCTGATTCAATAATTCTTAAGTAATTTTCATTGCTTACGAGTTTAATAACCCTTCAAGTCATTCCTAGCCTGATCGGCTATATCATTATCGTGTTAAATTTTAACTGTGCTACCTGGTCCTTCTTCCCGGAGCATAATTTTTGACGATGAGCTAAGCTTACGTTGATCTTCCTCATCATATCATTTCGCTTTGAACAACAAGTTTGGTTTGGAATTTGTGTCGTACCCTTGGTTCCCATAACCTTTTGCTTCACCATTCCTTTGACTTGATGTCATCGTCGATCGATTACATCTTCTTGAAATCTCTCGACAAATGTGTCGTGATCATCATCAACATTCCGAGCTCTTCCAAGATATCTATTGAATTCTTGATGAGAAATACCACCCTTGCCCCTCGATGATATGTGTTATCATCGACAACATTATTGCCTTCCCTCCGACACAAACTTGATCATGTTATGGAGCTCCTTGGTATCCAGCTTATGTTATGTTCTACCTTGGAGTATTACCATCTTTTATATCAAGGGTGTTGCGAGAATTGCTCCACCCCTTAACAATTCTTGGTATAGTAATACTTCTCGCCATCTCCGTTCGTATGTTGGTCCCCATGTTGAATCTAACCAGGATACCAACAAGTGAAAGGTGCTGCTTGGATTCTGTACTTCTTGAAACCATATTGCTTTGAAGTTAATGGTCGACAGTTCATTCTTAGACTATTGGTTATCGAATCACCATTCTAACATTGATCATGCTACCTAAAACCATATTTCGGGTGCACCTTTGAACCAATGTTTAATTGTGTATGTTTTCCTCGAGCATACATCATGATGTCATTTGATCTGACAAATGTTATCTACATGTTCACACAATTGTGGAAATCCATCCTTTATGAAAATCTCGATGACTGTTGCTGAGCCCGTCGGCCACATCGTCATCTTTTCCTTGCTGAAGTTGTATGACTTATTCTATAAGTTGTTCCTAATGGATTCTTTGTGTATTCAAAGTCTGACCTTTGCTTGAAGACCATGTCAATGCTATCTCGAAGCATGTCTGTGGTACTCCGATTTTCCATAAGAGCATTTGAAGCACAGTACTGAATTTTCCTTATCAATTATCCAAACACCATTGTATGGGTAATGTCATGAAATTTCTCTCCCCTTACTTAAAGGGTTTTCTACTTTATATCCTTTCATGGATATCATGATCTGCTGGTCCTTGGGAAGAATATACCCCTGAAATATGTGTTTAAACACATTTTCCTTTCCATTGTTTTGTTTAAACCTTTCTCTTGTAAACTGACTTAACTGAGCAGTGATAATTCCCTGCTTAAGTAAGCACCTCGGTGTGCAACGCTGTCAGTAAGACCCTATTACTACTGTTGATGGCATTCCAGTAACCACCGATGAATGAGAACTTTGCCTACAGGTCCGCCTCATTTCAACGAGCAGGAAAATGGTTCTCTTCGTCCCTCGCCCTCGGTACCAATGATTGTTTCCAACATGACTAACAAGCTAGCCTCTAACATACATCGCTATCCTGATCATGCAAGAAGTCGGCAACCTTTCTAATTTTAACCCGCATGGTGGGCCCATAACCCACAGGTCCCAGGATCGAAACCTGGCTCTGAAACCAACTTGTGACGCCCCCGATTTTTGATCGTACACATTTGCGTGTATGATTAGTGTACGATTGAATTGGGGGCGTCACACATTAATTCTTTGATACACCACAAAGACATAACCCAATGTATAATATATATTTTGTCGTCTGTAAATAACATGCATGCCATAAGATAAGAACGTCTTATCAACGATACATGCCCTTAGGAAGCGGCATCGATGAGAAAAGCTCCTAAAATGTGATAAGCCATATACAACATGACACACATGCTTGCTCCTAGGACGTTTGCAGCCTGCTGTTCGACAAAGCATTGGCCAGAAGAAAATAAATTGGGAAAGCGAAATGTGAGTATTGCTAACATTTTGTGGGCTTTGTCGACGCTACACGTCCGACCAAAAAGAACACATGGATGTGTAAATATATGCAATTATATTTGCCCCGATTTTAGACACCTACAACTCTCAAGTTCAAGGTTTTATGGTGCAGGCATCAAATCCCGCAAGAGAGATTCAAATGTGGCATATAGATTATTTGATGCTTTGCCCACGCAAAGTGTTATGATGATTGATGAACATCCATATGCTTATGAATGCAAGGATTATTCAGAGCACTTATAGGGTTAGCAATGTGTTGTGATGAATTTATGGGGGGAGGTAAAAGTGTGCACCCATACACTAACACAAAGGATAATCACCATATCAAAACGTACAATTAATACCAATCATACTAGATAACCAATGCCACAAGGACAAGAGAAACTACTCAAACATGATAGAAAATAGTGCATCGAATCATAGATAAGTAATTCATTGCATGAAACACCATGCCTTAGTGGGGGATTACAGATATTTCAAGAGGAAGACCTCGCTAGATACAAGAAGAAGAAGAAGAAGAAGAAGAAGAAGAAGAAGAAGAAGAAGAAGAAGAAGAAGAAGAAGAAGAAGAAGAAGAAGAAGAAGATGACGGATATGGCAGAGAAGGGAAGGCGATTGCAGTGATGGCGCTTCCACCAGTTGCTTTAGAGCGTCACTGAAATAAAGGGAGAAGGCCCCCCTCCTCCTCTTCCATCTTCTTTGGGCTTCTTTCCATTCAAGGAGAAAGGTTTTCCCTCCAGTTTTCATGGCGATGGTTTTTTGGAGGCGAGAGCCTCCCTTGATTGGATCTAAATTTTGGGGGAAGATTTTCTGAGTGCCGAAATCTTCCTTCCATCACCATTTCTTAAACTATCAAGATCCCTAACTCTAAAAAGTCATACAAAAAATATGGTTGTTCTAAAACTCCATGTCTAATCTTGCACAAGAAGCATAACCTTGGAAAAGTCGCTAGCATCTAGACGTCTTTTGTGTGCAATTTGGGGCCAAGAGGCGCCAATAGGGAACGTTGGTCCCTAAGTGGCTGCTCTAGATCTGCCCTTTTTCATGGTTTATGATCTAGGAAAATATTAATATTTTCCCAGAGTTTTCCACAATTTCTCGAGTTTAGGAAGTTTGCCTACATTCACAAACAACAAACATGCAAATCTGCCTTCTACCAATTTGATAGTAGGGTAGTCTAAAAAATGTAAAAATTTGTATAATTTGATGAAATATGGCATCAAAACTTAAAAATTATAGATGTGTCAGGTATGTACCACTAATGCAAGTCTTAGGAAACATCACATCATTCCAGGCAAACTATCATATTTATACTGCACGATGTATTTTTCCACGTCATTCGCACCTAAGTTTTAGACTACAACTTTGTTCAAAATAATATTCGCAAATGTACATACACTTCCACCCCATTCTGTAATAATTTGTATTTTTTTGTTTTCTCATATACCATGTTAGGATGCCTGTGTAGTACCTTTCGAAAGTGTTTTTCTAAAATGCTTCAAATACATACAACATACTATATTCACGTTAATGTAAAATAATAAATTTTAAATTTATTTTAAATTATTTAGTATCAAGTGAGCATCGAGCTATATTTTAGGTATTAAGTGATCACAAAAAAGAGTTTCTTGCAACTTAGTGGCTATAACTATAATTTGAACCACATGTACATACAAAAATGTTTCTACATTCAGACAAATTCATATATAAGTAATGATATGTATAATTAAATATGTGGATAGCTTATTTGGATACCATTTGGACTCATGAATTTATACTTATTTGTTAACAATGGACTAAATCCTACTATTAATGTCATGAAAATGACATGAATAGATATATGCAAATACTTCGAATATTTCCATATATTTTCTAGTTCATATGAATTAGATGTTAATTTTGAAAAAGTATAATAAGTTGGTTGTAATATTTTTGTGCAAAAAGAAAAAAGAAAAAAGAGATAGACGGGTGGTTTGGGCTGGCCTGAGTTGGCTTACTGGTAAATGGACCATCAGATGGTAATATTTAACGGTAATCCTCAAATGTTAACAAAAAACATCACTCAGCTGGGTTGGCGAGCTCGCTTTTGTTCGGTCATGGGAATTATAAAACCGCCGGAGATTTAGGTCAACTGATGATGTTTTAAGAAAAGGCACCAGAAATCTATCATAAATTTTAGGTGCCAGCTAGGAGAGTTGCCTATCTTGTACACTGATATAGTGTAAGTAAAAATAAATACAAGAACAAGTATGTCCAAATCTACTTTATTCTTTGAAAATTGTTAATTCGCAAAATCAACGAGCAAATAACTGAAGCCAGAGCAATGCACACAACCACTTTGTGAGCATGGAATGAAAAGGTGAACTGGGGGCACACCGGAGAGGTTTTTTTTTTGCTGGGCAATGCAGAAGCCTGAAATGGGCTAAACATTAGGTCAGGGAACTTCTGAGCCCATATGACCTCTCTTTTTCTCGATCCTTTCTGGATTTTCTTTACATGCCATGTTTAATTGCTATGGTCCCATCTCAATTATTTATGCACATGGAACCCTAGCAAAGTTAATACTGTCAAATTTTCGTGAGCAACATTTCGGAGCTCGGGTGTATCTGCACCCGAGTGAGCAGTATTTTTTTTCTTCTAAAAACACCATACAAATTCATAATTCTGAAAATTTTACAAATTAAAGATGTGCGACTCTTGTAGGTTCTTGCAAATTTTCGGGCTGAGATGACATTGGATGAGCTCGCTACACAGATAAAATCCGGAGCTCAAATTTGTTGTCGAGTGAGCATATGAGATCGGGGTCATAGTTAGATTTTTGCAAATGTTGGCAAAACTTAGTAATTCCACATGGCCCAACATTATGAAAATAATACTTACTACTAGATGCTAGGCTAGGTGCCTAGGTAGCATGCAAAATCTTAAAAAAAACACCTATATCGCCTCACATCAAGCTAAAGAAAGGTCGAATTGCTGGCCACCTCTGATCGAATGAACATGCAGCTACCTACCTGTAGCAGCTGCTATGGTAGACTCACTGATTCTGTCTTGGCCACAAGATCAGGAGGTGAGCTGCGAGCTTGGAGCGGCATGCCCTTGTGGCACCTTGGCCACTACAGGATTAGGAGGAGAATCACCCATGAGAGGCGTTGGTCGCCTCCAACTGTTGGATGCTTTCCGTTTCAAAAAAAAAAAAAAACTGTTGGATGCTTCGCAGGTACGTCTCCAAGATCCATCTGATCCGCTCGATTATGCCAGGAAATACTAAACTGAACTGACCACTTTGGAGTTCCAGATACGTGGTTTCCGTTGCATGCATATGCTTGATTGACTACCCGGTCAGTGGCCGTGCACATGTTGCATGCATGTTCCAGGCATACGTACAGTGAGCGACGTACGCTAACGTAACCACACATGTGTAAGTGCCTGACACTGGAGCGTAGGAAAAGCGACTTCGCTGGCTGCATGTTTGGGCCAGAAACTCGTGGCTGCGAACACCGGAGAATGTCAAGGTTGGCATATGCATATACGTTTGTGGCCGCCGGCCACCTTGTGTCTAGCTTCCTAATTCAAGCCTCCTTTTAGAACCACACACACACAACAACAAATCACGTCAGCACCAACGACTTATCCATACACGCACATATACTAGCCGGATAGTGAGAGCGTCTGCGCACATGCTTGGACAAGAACTCAAGCACACTGTCCGGATATGTTTTTTATCAAAACTGTCGGGGCAGGGCGATAAGGGACAGAGTTACTCATTTCCAGCTAGTTTTTGCGGCCCTTCCATCCCAAACTCCTATGCAAAAGGTCGCCGGCTAGCCGGCGCTACCTGTCAGTCACGTAGCCGCCCAGCGAGGACAGACGTCGCCTTCTCGCGATCCTCCCTGGAAAGGTCTGCTCACAGAGATAGCTGGAAGCGGTGTAGTTCAGTGGAACTTGAACTCTTCCTATTCAAGCTACTTGCTGCATATATAGGCACTACATCTGCATATGCCGACATGCATGCATGGTGCGTGATGGCATCACTGCATACGATGAAGAACTAGCTTTGCATCCGCTTCTTCATTCACTAGTGTCCTTCATGCAGAGTGCAAAGTGATCTACGCTCTATGAGCTTAACTGTCTGACCTGCCTACCGGTAGATTAATTTGTTAGGCAGCTGAGTTAAGTAGATAAAAAGTTCTCATGCGGTGGCCGCTGTTTATTGTCCTTAAAATTCGGTCACACGTTGCTTCGGCTAGCGATAATGGATGCGCAGTTAGATCGTCTGTTCAATCTGTGTAATAAACCTGTTTTTAAGGACTCCGCAGCCGATAATTGATAAATCTGTGTAATAACATGTTACGTTGATCTCTGTGTGCCATCTCTTGTGTTTGCACCTCATTATGTAATGACCTGTTGAATTTCAGATGTGTTTTCAGTTCCATATTTTATTTTTCACGTCATATATTGATGCCCATTGCACATTATCACTGATCCCTCCGCTGAACCCTACAATCATTAAATTCCGAACGCAACTGATTATGCCAGGTGGCATCACAAGAGCTGATGTGTCTGTTGAGCGGGAATCCCTCATCCTTTGAATTTCAAATAGCATGAGCGCGCTGGGCTCAGCACCAACAGACCTTTATTTAAGAACGAGGCGTTGCATCTCTTGCCAAGCGCGAACGAGAGGTACAGACCGAGCGGGAATGGCACTTTGCCAAATTCAAAATCTCTTCCGACGTCGGCACCAACGTCCTCCACAACACCGTCTCGTGCCCGTCACGTATACACATTAACTGACCCCAACTGCCACCTGCAATACGTCCGCCAGTCTCGCATCTCCGCCTGATGAACGCCCGACGATAGCGAGAGCGCGCGAGCTCGTCCGCGCCTAATGATTTCCGGCTTCTATACCTTTTTCTGTGGTGATGCTACCCAGCTGGTACTCCCAGTCCCAACCGAGCATACTGGAGTTGGGTGTACTGTAATTTATGATTGTTCATGAGATGGACGTGGATGCGACACGAGTGGATAGAGAATTTTCTAGTGAAACCGGTTTCTACGCGTGTCATACTAGCCAACTGAGGCATGTCATGTTCACGTACACATATTACATACGAAGTATCAATTGCTATATCATACTACCTTCTCTGTGACGTGAGATTTATGCCTACTATCTAACAATGGGAAATAGAAAGAAAAAAAGAAATTCGTTCGATATACATTCCATCCACTCTTGATTTGGGCAGTAATCTGAAATTCGCTGCACCCGATGATAGGCGCGTAATACGTAAGCGATTTTAGGAAGGTCTGGCCCATATAGTGTCGTTTGTGTGTTAAGGCCTGCGCATGTAGGTGTCTTATCTTATCTTTTTCTTAATACATGGTTGAATATTTCTTATATTTTTCAAGTCACCAAACTTGTTCAGTTGCATACCACATTGGTTTCTAACATTCGGACGCGGCTGACCATCTCTCTCATCCATGACAAGTCAAAACCAGTCCTAGATACATGAATATCAGAATAAAAAATGAACTACTACTCCCTGAGTTAACTTTATACTAAATTAGCGACTTACTTAGAACGGGGGAAGTACAAATTAAGCACAATCAAGCGGACAAATAACAATATGCAGAATACAAGGAACGCCAACCAAAGACTGAACCCACCCGGAAGCAACAACAATCAACCGGACCTATGACGTGTCCATGTGCCTATTCACCTGAAAAAAGGCGGATTAAGTTCAATAATCATGTATAGGCAAACATCTCCCCAAATGTGAACCATACAGATCAAAAAGATGGACCACCCGCTCTTATAGAGAGCAGAGAGCAATTACGATGGCAAAATTAATCAGACAAACCCCCCAATTTCTCAGTGCCTCCCCACCCGAATGCATGCATCTACAGGTTTGTCCTCAAATACCAGAAACAACAGCAAAACAAAGCACAAATACCACACCAAGGACATCCCGACCACACGCGAGCAACATGCTCCGAAGAAGAGGAAGCACCGGGAAGAAGCAATCAACAACCCATGAGGCCCACATCCACCACCATAGAAGCTACAACTTGGGGTGGCCAAACCCGGGACGATGACAACGGCATCCAGCCGCACAGGAGCACCCAACAACTTATTACCCAGCACATCCCAAAGAATAAAGGAAGTCAGTGAGAGAACAACGACAAGGGGCAATGGCAGCGATAAGCCCTTCCACCAGAGGTGAACGCGATAATCGCAGCCCACAAATGGGTAGAGACACAACAACAAACAAACTCGAAATCGACGAACACCCATCGAACAGTCGGCACATACCACACAAGGGCCACCAAACAGGGGGCGAACATACCAAGGGTGCACACGGACGCAAGCACCACCATTTGCACACTCAAAATAGATCCACACGGCTGCGGCTACACTGCCAAAGCGAAAGGGCCCACCATCCAAACCGGCCAGTAACAGTCAACCAGTCACCCAACCAACAGGCCCAGTGTGTCCACGCCAGCCGAGACTATGGCACAACCCACCAACAAGCCCACACGCCATACGCAGGTAGCACACACGCATGCGATCGGCTAAAGAGGAAGTGAAGCAAACCCTTAATGTCACAAATGAGAGTCTCAGTGATAAATACTTGGGCATGCCAAGTGATGTTGGAAGGTCAAAGAATGGCACTTTTAAATATTTGAAGGACAGTATCTCGAAAAGTATACAAGGTTAGTTGGAGAAATTAGCGCCAGTTGGAGGCAAAGAAGTTCTTATCAAATCAGTGGTTTAGGCTATTCTTGTGTACTCTATGTGATGTTTCAAACTCCGAGGTTTTGTGAACATCTAAACTTCATGATCCGGAAGTTTTGGTGGGGGTGCAAGAATGGCAAGAGGAAAGTGGCGTGGGTTTCTTGGGATTCTATGACTAGACCAAAAGCAATGGGGGTGCAAGAACTATTTAACTTGTCTCTTCTTACTAGGCAGCCTTGGAGAATTCTTTAGGAACCGACCTCTTTGAGTGCGAGAATATTAAAATCAACCTACTTTCCAAATAATTCAATCTTGGATGCCACATTAGGATCTCACCCATCTCAGATCTGGAGGTCGATTATAGAGGGTCGGGATGTATTAACACATGGATTAATTAGGCGAACTAGAGAAGG
This sequence comes from Triticum urartu, assembly GCF_003073215.2. Classification (NCBI taxonomy): domain Eukaryota; kingdom Viridiplantae; phylum Streptophyta; class Magnoliopsida; order Poales; family Poaceae; genus Triticum; species Triticum urartu. Next base: position 29,716,788 of record NC_053026.1, read on the forward strand.
GAGATCAACTGAAATGTGGGGCATAATTGGTTAACTAGAGAAGGAAGCATGAGACCGATCACTCAGCACCTACGGGTAATCTATTTTATGTTAGTGACCTTATTGATGCTAGAACGACATCATGGAAGGAGGAAGTGATCTGTGATGTTTTTCTTCCAATGGATGCTTCTGCCATACTTAGGATCCCGCTATGCACAAGGACTATCCATGATTTTTGGTCCTGGGCGTTTGAAAAAAGAGCATACAATGTTGATAAACACAAGGATCAAAATGGAAGGATGTGATGAGGACATGACAACCATTGATACAACGGCGGACATCAAAAGAGAAATCATAATAATGTACATCAAACAAATACACGACCAGGTGAACGCTAACTTAATTTCATACTACAATCTTGAGCACATGGCTGCAATTTCATCTCCTTGCTGTTGTTTATTTCACGTGCAGTATTGAAGGAAGCGAACAACATCTCAGCTCATGAAGAAACAAGTTTTGTCAGTTTTTACCTCTGATGTTTTGTTATGTCACACCCATTTGGAGGAGATACAGGGCCATAGCGGTAAATCACCAGAAGCTACATCAAATTTACTTTCCAGTGTGAAAAACCTCAGATCATTGCTTCGCTAATTTTTGAGCCCCCCCCCCCCCCGACTTCTAAAGTTGACTGCTTATTCCTCCAAGGAGTTCAAGCAAAGCTGATTACTTTTGAAACCTTTTCACACCTAGCTAAGGGGGTTGTCCCTGCTATAAAACCCCATCTTCCCCATCCCTTTAGGAACCCTTTTGTCAAACCATTCAACTACAAGCTTATGCAACAAGACTACTAGAGATCCAAGAGATCCTTACTACCTTTTCTATTATGAGTTCATCCGGATTCACGAGAAGGAGCCTCTAGTTCCCCCTAATTCGTGCTCTACGATTCTGGTCGTTTTGTGTGGGTTTGTCCTGGTTTTTGGTTCCGCGATTGTCTGGATAGCGGGTTGGAGTTCTTGTAGCTCTGGCCAGCCATGCCCAATGTACGGGTTGCATCCAACCTTGGTAGGTATAAAGCTAGTTATCCCGGCTGCTTGCAGCTAATTGTCCCTCCCTGATTCGATCCGACGATGGGAAGATCGGCACATCCTCGGGCCTAAACTCGTTCATCAGGTTTGCACCTATTATCTGGCATCAAAGCCTTCCTTGACACAGTAGGATCTGTTATGTAAGTTTATCTTACTGCCATCCCTTTAGATCGAGTGTTTTTCATGCCATATCTTCTGTCCTAGAAGTCCAAAGTCCCACCGAAAATAAATCCAAGCCTTGTTGGTGCAGAGGTCTTGTTGTTGCATATCTTGCATGTTCTTCATCTTTTAGCTCTACACCAAGTTCATCTTTGTAGTTGCTTTCAGATTTAGTTGTTGTGCTTTGAAAAAAGAGAAGAAAAAAGTGGCAAAAAATCAAAGAAAAAGGAAAAGAGTGGCAAAGAAGAGTCAAGAGAGAAAGAAAGTGTTATTTAAGATCCAAGAGGTTCAGTTTGGTAGAAATATTTCAAAAGCTTGTGTGTTGTGTGTTTTTCAATCTTGTTGCAAGGGTCCAGCGGGTCTATCCACATATTTTCTTTGTTTGCATCAACTTAATTTCCGCACAAGCCCATTTTATTTACCCCACCGAGCTCCACCAAAACCGAAGTTAGTTCTTTGATCCCTGTCTTTTAATCGCTTTAACACGCCGGGAGAAGTGCAATCTGATGTGAACCCATAAGAAATTTGGTGAGTAAGAGGTGAGGTTGTGTAATTCCACAAAATTACCCTATTTCACTTTTATCTTTATTACTAACATGGCAGGATGTAGATCGTGTGTTCGAGGAAGAAACCATTTGCCAAACCATTCAGAAAGACTGCTAGAGATATGAGAGATCCTTACTACCTTTGCCTTGTCAGCTCATCCGAATTCGCGAGGAGCCTCTGCCCCCCCCTCCCCCCCCCCCTAATTGGTGCTCTATGTTTCTGGCCGTTTTGTGTGGGTTAGTCCCGGACTGTGGTTCTGCGATTGTTCAGACAACGGGTTGGAGTTCCTGTATCTCCAGTCCACCATCCCCGACATATGGGTTGCATCCAACCTTGGCAGGTATAGAGCTTTTTATCCTGACTGCTTGCAGCTAGTTATCCTCCCTGATTCGATCCTATGACATGAAGATCAGGCCACCTTCGGGTGCAGACTCGTTCAGTGGGTTTCCACATATTAGGATGGCTATACAATGATTTAGGCCATTCGCCTACATTGGCTGAAACTAGTGATTGGGCGAACCTGTGGGTAGTTTCAGTTCAGTCGAAAGTTCGATTCTACTGAGATTGGCAAGTCACTCGCTCCCAATTTTCGATGTTCTTGATCACATAAACATGGCTAATACTAGTCACTGTGTCCCGTGCGGCTGACCTAATTCTTAGCACCATGCTCTCATCCAGTGCTCTCTGGCGCGGTGTGTGTGGGCGCTAGCCAAGCCAGATCTGGTGGAGATGATGATAGCGACTACAGAACCCCAGGCGTAATAGTGGCTTTTTTCCTACTAAGCTCATTATCACGTGTAGACTTTATAGTGATGGTTGTGACTCTATGGTCAATATGGTATGCACGAAGGAAGGCTATCTATGAGCATGAATTTTAATCACCACAAGCTACTCACGGCTTTGTCACGCAATATATCTCAGAGTTAGATACTTTGGTTAAATGTAAGCCAAATCTTGTGAGGGCCACATCAACAAGAGTACTATGCCATGCATGTGGATACCCCTGCTCCGGGGAGTCACAAACTCAATGTTTCGATGGTGTTGTGTCACAACATGAAGATAGGGGAGCTCTTGCGACGGTGTACTGAGATTCAAATGGCCACTATGTGGGATCTTCCGTTGTCGCCTTTGCCGGAATTATTGATGCTCCAATAGTTGAGGCCCTTGCTTGCTGGGAGGCCCTACCGCTGGTGCAAGACCTCCTTCTATCCAACATCATCATTTCTTCGGACTGCCAGTTGGTTGTAGGAGATATTGCTCAAGGCACAGGTGGACAACATGCAACTATCATCAAAGAAATAAGAGCCAGTGTGGATGGTTTTAATTCTTTTTCATTTATGAAAGTAGAAACTCAAATGTTGAACCAGATAGTCTAGCTAAGTATTCCTTGAATCTAGCACCTGGTAGGCATGTTTGGCTGTTACAGCCTCATGATACTATACCTATACCCTGGGTCATCGTTATTCAGTAAAGGAGTATAGTTTCTCCTAAAAGAAAAGCGGTTGGCTAAAGCAGCAAAAATGCCCAAAAAAGCATGGCACATGAGATAGGCCCACACGACAGCATTAGTGTAACTTTAAAAAAATACGTATTAGTGTAACTCCTGATGATGGTGTGAGCGCTGGCCTGGAAAGTCACTCATAAACTTGGTGGTTATTATGGATGAAGCTTTCAGATGTTTATGCGTCTTGCATAAGTGCTCTTTTATGCTAAAACTAGAATTTCTTTTTAAAGGTGACCGTGAACTCCGTCAATTGTACTACTTCCATAGAGAAATACAAGAGCATTTAGATCACTACTTTAGTTATCTAACCGCTCTACAGAGAAAGTATTAAACAAGGGGCTAAAAGACTACTAAATAGTACATCATGAGAAAACTTTCATACAATGTGCAGATATAATTCAAGTACCTAATTCATATTTCGGTCGCAACATCGTTACAGTTTTGGCGTCTTGTGGCATGATAACATGGTACGAAATCAGTACAGGCTTGTATGGTTTTAACTAGAACCATTGAGATATTTGCTACTCTATGATGACTATGTTGACATGCTACTATATTACAATTTACACGCATATAAATTGTAACTGGAATACCTATCCGATGGCAATATCACTTAAACAGACTTACATTATATTGTTTTCTTTTATCACCATGCATGTTACATTTAAGAATCTCAAGTATACTACCCCTATACCGAAATACTTGTACTTGGAGGAAACTAGTATAAATTCCCTCAACTACAAATATTTTGGTACGGAGGGAGTATAATTTAGTTGCAGCAAAATATTAACTGGAAAGTGGAATGTGTATCTGATGACAAGATTGCGTATAAATCATATGTAGTAGATTACGTACTATCATTTGTCTCATGCATGTGAATATTTTACGTCGTTTGGTTACTCACCCATCCATCTAGCTAGCAGGCTAGCAGCTATAGGCATGCATGTGCACAGACATTAGAAGTCGCGTGGCTGCCGCGTGTATGTTTTGACCTGACCTACCCGGTCATTCACACCCTCATGAGTGAATGTAATACTTCACGAAGGATCCATGTGCGACCTAATGTACTTCCAACCATTTTTACCGTCTGTAGAATTACAAATCAAGATCATTCACCTCCCCTCCAAGCTCCATCGGTCAGCTCGCGGATTCACCTCTTGTCTATTTAGCTACCGCTCCGACGACCGATGGCAGGGAGGAAAATTCAGTGCCTCGATTCTGGCTAGTAGTTTAAGTTAGGGTTTTCTAGTCACGGCAGTGACGGCGCTTTACGTCTATGTTTCATCTTTGAAATGGTCTTTCAGGTTATGATCATACTCGGATTCATGCGTTAGGACAAAGTGGACGGAGATCTGACATAGATTTCTGCCGTTTCCTTAGAGTGGCGAGGTTAGTGTTTATCACTGTACGTGGAGGTTTGTGTTTCTCATTGTATGCGCGTGATGGCGAGATATGATGTTAGGCACTTCAGATCGATTCAAAGGTTCAACAACGACGACTACGGCTCCAGAGCATTGGTCCTTAGAGGCACGTGCACGGAGACTATCAGGCTATGGTCAACAAGGTCAAGTCGAGTATGGTACGGGAGCGGCGGCAGTGACGCATAGGCGGCTTGTTCTAGCAGCATTAGTGGTTGTTCGGTAGTTTAGGGACATTGATATCAATTTTATTATGTTTCGAGGTTTTTGTGCTTCCGGTGAACTTGTATAATAGATTTATTTCTTTTCAGGAAAATTTGTTCACCACATTGTGTACATCTATCGCCGTAGAAGCATCTAGAGGCATATGCAGTAAGGTAGACAACGATACCAAATATCTTTTCTTGATGGGTAGTTCAGCAATAATTAGCTTAGCATGGCGTCCGTATATATTAGATTCACTTGGCAGATCGCATATATGGCAATTCCATTGCCATCAATCTGCATCTATGTTTTGCTCTTATAAACAAAGAATCTCATGTACTCTCTAGCAGCTTCTACGCGCACACTCTTGTTTATGTCACCTCAGGTAGTTAATCATACTTGCAACTTGCATATTGTTTGACCTAGGTACGAATGGTGGCACATTCCACAAGGTAGTACTAACATAGAACAATCTACAGATAATTGTGGCTATAATTTGCTCGATCTTCTCTTGAAACATCATGTAGGGTGAGAACAAGCAAGCACACCCCACGCCTGAGTTTAGGCAGGTGGCCCTAGGGACGTCCTACCAGATTAAACTAACTCCCAAGGGCCAGAATCAGAAGAATATACTCACAATGACGGTTGGGGAACGTAGCAGAAATTCAAAATTTCCCTACATGTCACCAAGATCTATCTATGGAGAAACCAGCAACAAGGGGAAGGAGAGTGCATCTACATATCCTTGTAGATCGCTATGCGGAAGCGTTCAAGAGAATGGGTTGAAGGAGTCGTACTCGTCGTGATCCAAATCACCGGAGATCCTAGTGCCGAACGGACGGCACCTCCGCGTTCAACACACGTACAGCCCGGTGACGTCTCCCATGCCTTGATCCAGCAAGGAGAGAGGGAGAGGTTGAGGAAGACTCCATCCAGCAGCAGCACAACGGCGTGGTGGTGGTGGAGGAGCGTGGTACTCCAGCAGGGCTTCGCCAAACACCGCAAGAGACGAGGAGGGAGAGGGGTAGGGCTGCGCCAAGAAGGAGATTGAATCCATGTCTCTGGCAGCCCAAAACCTCAAGTATATATAGGGGGAGGGGAGGGGCTGCGCCCCCACCTAGGTTTCCACCCCTAGGGGTGGCGGCCAGCCCTAGATCCCATCTAGGGGGGCGGCCAAGGAGGGGAGAGAGGGAGGCGCACCACTAGGTGGGCCTTAGGCCCATCTGTGCCTAGGGTTTGCCCCCTTCCACTCTCCCTTGCACCTTGGGCCTTGGTGGGGGGGCGCACCAGCCCACCTGGGGCTGGTCCCCTCCCATACTTGGCCCATGCAGCCCTCCGGGACTGGTGGCCCCACTTGGTGGACCCCCGGGACCCTCCCGGTGGTCCCGGTACGTTACCGATAAACCCCGAAACTTTTTCGGTGACCAAAACAGGACTTCCCATATATAAATCTTTACCTCCGGACCATTCCGGAACTCCTCGTGACGTCCGGGATCTCATCCGGGACTCCTAACAACATTCGATAACCACATATATCTATTCCCTATAACCCTAGCGTCATCGAACCTTAAGTGTGTAGACCCTACGGGTTCGGGAATCATGCAGACATGACCGAGACGTTCTTCGGTCAATAACCAACAGCGGGATCTAGATACCCATGTTGGTTCCCACATGTTCCACGATGATCTCATCGGATGAACCGCGATGTCGAGGATTCGATCAATCCCGTATACAATTCCCTTTGTCTAGCGGTACGATACTTGCCCGAGATTCGATCGTCGGTATCCCGATACCTTGTTCAATCTCGTTACCGGCAAGTCTCTTTACTCGTTCCGTAACACATCATCCCATGATCAACTCCTTGATCACATTGTGCACATTATGATGATGTCCTATCGAGTGGGCCCAGAGATACCTCTCCGTCACACGGAGTGACAAACCCCAGTCTCGATTCGTGCCAACCCAACAGACACTTTTGGAGATACCCGTAGTGCACCTTTATAGACACCCAGTTACGTTGTGAAGTTTGGCACACCCAAAGTATTCCTACGGTATCCGGGAGTTGCACAATCTCATGGTCTAAGGAAATGATACTTGACATTAGAAAAGCTTTAGCATGCGAACTACACGATCTTGTGCTATGCTTAGGATTGGGTCTTGTCCATCACATCATTCTCCTAATGATGTGATCCCGTCATCAACGACATCCAATGTCCATGGTCAGGAAACCGTAACCATCTATTGATCAACGAGCTAGTCAACTAGAGGCTTACTAGGGACATGGTGTTGTCTATGTATCCACACATGTATCTGAGTTTCCTATCAATACAATTCTAGCATGGATAATAAACGATTATCATGAACAAGGAAATACAATAATAATCAATTTATTATTGCCTCTAGGGCATATTTCCAACAGTCTCCCACTTGCACTAGAGTCAATAGTCCAGTTCACATCGATATGTGATTAACACTCAAGGTCACATCCCCATGTGACCAACACCCAAAGAGTTCTGGGTTTGATCATGTTGTGCTTGTGAGAGAGGTTTCAGTCAACGGGTCTGCAACATTCAGATCCGTATGTACTTCGCAAATTTCTATGTTATCTTGTAGATGCAACTACTATGCTACATTTGGAGCCATTTCAAATAACTGTTCTACTTGGAGCTATTCCATTATACGTATCCGGTATCTCTACTCAGAACTATCCGGATAGGTGTTAAGCTTGCATCGACGTAACTCTTTACGTCGAACTCTTTATCACCTCCATAACCAAGAAACATATCCTTATTCCTCTAAGGATAATTTAGACCGCTATCTGGTGATCTACTCCTAGATTACCTTTGTACCCTCATGCTAGATATGTGGCAAGGCACACATCAGGTGCGGTACTCAGCATGGCATACCGTATAGAGCCTATGACAAAAGCATAGGGGACGACCTTCGTCCTTCCTCTTTCTTCTGCCGTGGTCGAGCTTTAAGTCTTAACTTCATACCTTACAACTCAGGCAAGAACTCCTTCTTTGACTGATCCATCTTGAACACCTTCAAGATCATGTCAAGGTATGTGCTCATTTGAAAGTACCATTAAGCGTTTTGATCTATCCTTATAGATCTTGATGCTCAATGTTCAAGTAGCTTAATCCAGGTTTTCTATTGAAAAACACTTTCCAAATAATCCTATATGCTTTCCAGAAATTCTACGTCATTTCTGATCAACAATATGTCAAGTACATATACTCATCAGAAATTCTATAGTGCTCCCACTCACTTCTTTGGAAATACAAGTTTCTCATAAACTTTGTATACACCCAAAATCTTTGATCATCTCATCAGAGCATACATTCCAACTCCGAGATGCTTACTCCAGTCCTTAGAAGGATTGCTGGAGCTTTGCATACTTATTAACATCTTTCAGGATTGACAAAACCTTCCGGTTGTATCACATACAACCTTTCCTCAAGAAAATCGCCGAGGAAACAATGTTTTGACATCCTATCTGCAAGATTTCATAAATAATGCAGTAATCGCTAATATAATTCCAACAGACTCTTAGCATCGCTACGAGTGAGAAAGTCTCATCGTAGTCAACTCCTTAAACTTGTCGGAAAACATCTTAACGACAAGTCGAGCTTTCTTAATGGTAATACTTACCATCATTGTCCATCTTCCTTTTAAAATCCATATGTACCTAATAGCCTTACGACCATCAAGTAGTTCTTCCAAAGTCTACACTTTGTTTTCATATATGGATCCTCTCTCGGATTATATGGCCTCGAGCCATTTTGGAATCCAGGCCCACCATCGCTTCTCCATAGCTCGTAGGTTCATTGTTGTCTAGCAACATGACTTCCAAGACAGGATTACGTACCACTCTGAAGTAGTACGCATCCTTGTCATCCCACGAGGTTTGTTAGTGACTTGATCTGAAGTTTCATGATCACTATCATAAGCTTTCACTTCAATTGGTGTAGGTGCCACAGGAACAACTTCCTGTGCCCTGCCACACGCTAGTTGAAGAGACGGTTCAATAACCTCGTCAAGTCTCCACCATCCTCCCACTCAATTCTTTCAAGAGAAACTTTTCCTTGAGAAAGGACCCGATTCTAGAAACAATCCCTTATTGCTTTCGGATCTGAGACAGGAGGTATACCCAACTGTTTTGGGTGTCCTATGAAGATGCATTTATCCGCTTTGGGTTCAAGCTTATCAGCCTGAAACTTTCTCACATAAGCGTCGCAGCCCCAAAATTTTAAGAAATGACAGCTTAGGTTTCTCTAAACCATAGTTCATACGGTGTCATCTCATCGGAATTACGTGGTGCCCTATTTAAAGTGAATGTGGTTGTCTCTAATGCCTAACCCATAAACTATCGTGGTAATTCGATAAGAGACATCATGGTATGCATCATATCCAATAGGGTGCAGTTCTGATGTTCGGACACACCATCACACTATGGTATTCCAGACTGTATCGGTTGTGAAACAATTTCCACAATGTCTTAATTCTGTGCCAAACTCATAATTCAGATATTCATCTCTACGATCATATCATAGACATTTTATCCTCTTGTCACGACGATGTTCAACTTCATTGTGAAATTACTTGAACCTTTCAATAATTCAGACTTATATTTCATCAAATAAATATACTCAGTATCTACTCAAATCATCTGTGAAGTAAGAACATAACGATATCCACTACATGCCTCAGCACTCATTGGACTGCGCACATCAAGATGTATTACTTCCAACAAGTTGCTTTCTTGTTCCATTTTACTGAAAACGAGGCTTTCAGTCATCTTGCCCATGTGGTATGATTTGCATGTCTCAGGTGATTCAAAATCAAGTGAGTCCAAACGATCCATCTGTATAGAGTTTCTTCATGCATATCTACCAACAAACATGGTTCGTATGTCTCAATCCTTTCAAAAATGAGTGAGTCCAAAGATCCATCAACATGGAGCTTCTTCATGCGATTTATACCAATATGACTCAAATTGCAGTGCCACATTTGTGTGGTACTATCTTATACCTTTGGCATGAAAATGTGTATCACTACGATCGAGATGGTATTATTCAAATAAACAGAGTAACCATTATTCTCCTTAAATGAATAACCGTATCGCGATAGACATAATCCAATCATGTCTATGCTCAACGCAAACACCAATCTCGATGGTAGAGGGAGCGTGCGATGCTTGATCACATCAAGCTTGGGAAAAACTTCCAACACATATCGCCAGCTCACCTTTAGCTAGTCTCCGTTTATTCCGTAGCCTTTTGTTTCGAGTTACTAACACTTAGCAACCGAACCGGTATCTAATACCCTGGTGCTACTAGGAGTACTAGTAAAGTACACATTAACATAATGTATATCCAATATACTTCTATTGACAGCCTTCTCATCTACCAAGTATCTAGGGTAATTCTGCTCCAGTGGCTGTTTCCCTTATTACAGAAGCACTCAGTCTCGGGTTTGGGTTCAACCTTGGGTTTCTCCACTAGAGCAGCAGCTGATTTGCCGTTTCATGAAGTATCCCTTCTTGCCCTTTCCCTTCTTGAAACTAGTGGTTTCACTAACCATCAACAATTGATGCTCCTTCTTGATTTCTACTTTCGCGGTGTCAAACATCGCGAATATTTCAAGGATCATCATATCTATCCCTGATATGTTATAGTTCATCACGAAGCTCTAGCAGCTTGGTGGCAATGACTTTGGAGAAACATCACTATCTCTGGAAGATCAACTCCCACTCGATTCGAGCGATTGTTGTACTCAGACAATCTGAGCACAAGTTCAACAATTGAGCTTTTCTCCCTTAGTTTGCAGGCTAAGAAAATCGTCGGAGGTCTTATACCTCTTGACGTGGGCACGAGCCTGAAATCCCAATTTCAGCCCTCGAAACATCTCATATGTTTCGCGACGTTTTGAAAACGTCTTCGGTGCCTCAACTCTAAGCCGTTTAACTGAACTATCACGTAGTTATCAAAATGTGTATGTCAGATGTTCGCAACATCCACAGACAACGTTCGAGGTTCAGCACACTGAGCGGTGCATTAAGGACATAAGCCTTCTATGAAGCAATGAGGACAATCCTCAGTTTACGGACCTAGTCCGCATAATTGCTACTATCAACTTTCAACTAAATTTTCTCTAGGAACATATTTAAACAGTAGAACTAAAGCGCGAGCTACGACATAATTTGCGAAGACCTTTTGACTATGTTCAGGATAATTAAGTTCATCTTATGAACTCCCACTCAGATAGACATCCCTTTAGTCATCTAAGTGATTACATGATCCGAGTCAACTAGGCCGTGTCCGATCATCACGTGAGACGGACTAGTCAACATCGGTGAATATCTTCATGTTGATCGTATCTACCATACGACTCATGCTCGACCTTTCGGTCTCTTGTGTTCCGAGGCCATGTCTGTACATGCTAGGCTCGTCAAGTCAACCTAAGTGTTTCACGTGTGTAAATCTGTCTTACACCCGTTGTATGTGAACGTTAGAATCTATCACACCCGATCATCACGTGGTGCTTCGAAACAACGAACTGTCGCAACGGTGCACAGTTAGGGGGAACACTTTCTTGAAATTATTATGAGGGATCATCTTATTTACTACTGTCGTTCTAAGTAAACAAGATGCAAAAACATGATAAACATCACATGCAATCAAATAATAGTGACATGATATGGCCAATATCATATAGCTCCTTCGATCTCCATCTTGGGGCTCCATGATCATCTTGTCACCGGCATGACACCATGATCTCCATCATCATGATCTCCATCATCGTGTCTCCATGAAGTTGCTCGCCAACTATTACTTCTACTACTATGGCTACCGGTTAGCAATAAAGTAAAGTAATTACATGGCATTGTTCAATGACACACAGGTCATACAATAAATAAAGACAACTCCTATGGCTCCTGCCGGTTGTCATACTCATCGACATGCAAGTCGTCATTCCTATTACAAGAACATGATCAATCTCATACATCACATATATCATTCATCACATCCTTTTGGCCATATCACATCACATGGCATACCCTGCAAAAACAAGTTAGACGTCCTCTAATTGTTGTTTACATGTTTTACGTGGCTGCCATGGGTTTCTAGCAAGAACGTTTCTTACCTACGCAAAAACCACAACATGATATGCCAATTGCTATTTACCCTTCATAAGGACCCTTTTCATCGAATCCGATCCGACTAAAGTGGGAGAGACAGACACCCGCTAGCCACCTTATGCAACTAGTGCATGTCAGTCGGTGGAACCAGTCTCACGTAAGAGTACGTGTAAGGTCGGTCCAGGCCGCTTCATCCCACAATGCCGCCGAATCAAGATTGGACTAGTAACGGTAAGCATATTGAACAAAATCAACGCCCACAACTACTTTGTATTCTACTCGTGCATAGAAACTACGCATAGACCTAGCTCATGATGCCACTGTTGGGGAACGTAGCAGAAATTCAAAATTTTCCTACGTGTCACCAAGATCTATCTATGGAGAAACCAGCAACGAGGGGAAGGAGAGTGCATCTACATACCCTTGTAGATCGCTATGCGGAAGCGTTCAAGAGAATGGGTTGAAGGAGTCGTACTCGTCGTGATCCAAATCACCGGAGATCCTAGTGCCGAACGGACGGCACCTCCGCGTTCAACACACGTACAGCTCGGTGACGTCTCCCATGCCTTGATCCAGCAAGGAGAGAGGGAGAGGTTGAGGAAGACTCCATCCAGCAGTAGCACAACGGCGTGGTGGTGGTGGAGGAGCGTGGTACTCCAGCAGGGCTTCGCCAAGCACCGCAAGAGACGAGGAGGGAGAGGGGTAGGGCTGCGCCAAGAAGGAGATTGAATCCATATCTCTGGCAGCCCAAAACCTCAAGTATATATAGGGGGAGGGGAGGGGCTGTGCCCCCACCTAGGTTTACACTCCTAGGGGTGGCGGCCAGCCCTAGATCCCATCTAGGGGGGCGGCCAAGGGGGGAGAGAGGGAGGCGCACCGCTAGGTGGGCCTTAGGCCCATCTGTGCCTAGGGTTTGCCCCCTTCCACTCTCCCTTGCGCCTTGGGCCTTGGTGGGGGGGGGGGGCGCACCAGCCCACCTGGGGATGGTCCCCTCCCACACTTGGCCCATGCAGCCCTCCGGGACTGGTGGCCCCACTTGGTGGACCCCCGGGACCCTTCCGGTGGTCCCGGTACGTTACCGATAAACCCCAAAACTTTTCCAGCGACCAAAACAGGACTTCCCATATATAAATCTTTACCTCCGGACCATTCCGGAACTCCTCGTGACGTCCGGGATCTCATCCGGGACTCCGAACAACATTTGGTAACCACATATATCTATTCCCTATAACCCTAGCGTCATCGAACCTTAAGTGTGTAGACCCTACGGGTTCGGGAACCTTGCAGACATGACCGAGACGTTCTCCGGTCAATAACCAACAGCGGGATCTGGATACCCATGTTGGTTCCCACATGTTCCACGATGATCTCATCGGATGAACCACGATGTCGAGGATTCGATCAATCCCGTATACAATTCCCTTTGTCTAGCGGTACGATGCTTGCCCGAGATTCGATCGTCGGTATCCCGATACCTTGTTCAATCTCGTTACCGGAAAGTCTCTTTACTCGTTCCGTAACACATCATCCCGTGATCAACTCCTTGATCACATTGTGCACATTATGATGATGTCCTACCGAGTGGGCCCAGAGATACCTCTCCGTCACACAGAGTGACAAATCCCAGTCTTGATTCGTGCGAACCCAACAGACACTTTCGGAGATACCCGTAGTGCACCTTTATAGCCACCCAGTTACGTTGTGACGTTTGGTACACCCAAAGTATTCCTACGGTATCCGGGAGTTGCACAATCTCATGGTCTAAGGAAATGATACTTGACATTAGAAAAGCTTTAGCATGCGAACTACACGATCTTGTGCTATGCTTAGGATTGGGTCTTGTCCATCACATCATTCTCCTAATGATGTGATCCCGTCATCAACGACATCCAATGTCCATGGTCAGGAAACCGTAACCATCTATTGATCAACGAGCTAGTCAACTAGAGGCTTACTAGGGAGATGGTGTTTTCTATGTATCCACACATGTATCTGAGTTTCCTATCAATACAATTCTAGCATGGATAATAAACGATTATCATGAACAAGGAAATATAATAATAATCAATTTATTATTGCCTCTAGGGCATATTTCCAACAATGACAGCCTTGCAAATCATGAACCCGCCATTGTTTTTTGGTTAATTTGGTGTAGCTAGTTGTCTTGTGGACAATACGCAACGCTAGACCAACACCTGTCCATATGCATGCACGCTAGCTAGAGGTGAGCATTTGTACTTGTTCGTCGAAAACAAAAACATTTCTACTTGTTGCTTGGGTTGCACTGTTTGGGGGTCAAATATACTATGCACACGGTTTGCTAGCACTAGGCAAAGAAAAGGCAGCTCAATTTTCTTTTAAATTGTTTGGAGTGGATTGTATCCACTCCATTTCTTTGAAATATCAGGTGTGAGAGGTTGCCCAAAGTATTCTAGGCCTTTAATTTTTTTTGTTTGCCATATACAATTTAGAAAATTGGTTATGTTTTTCCTACAGTTGATGATCCATATATAACGTCAATCCTATGTTCATTTGAGATTAATCTGTGGTCTTGCATCCCTATATATCCATGGAGCTTCATATTTTTTCTTCCGATTATCACGATTGGCTTTTTGGTACATTGTATCTGTTAGATAGCTATGGGTAGGTTCATAGCATTTGCATAGCTATGGGCAGGTTCATAGCATTTGCATGCATATGATACGTGTCAACATATCTTGATTGAGTGAGGATTGTCCGTTTCCCTTTTGAGTCTTTGAGGCTTTGTGTTTTGACCCTTAGAGAATAATATGTTCATTTGCCCATGCTTGCAACTTGCACGAACATACCATAGTATAAAAAGGTTGATCTTGACAACCAACTAGATAGAGAGTAAGTCAAAATAAGATATGTGACATATTTTTAGTGAATTGTACAATTTATCATCTTGGTGGCTTCTAATTATTACCCTCCTTGCACAGTGCCAAACATATGTTGGTAACGGGTTGCATTGGGCATGGTTCCAAACTTATGGCTCAACTATTGGTCTACCTAGTTGTTATAATTATATAAAAATGATATGGTGTTTGGCAAGATAAATATTTTCTTTCATCGCGGGTTAGATTTTTATGCACACATTGGCTCTATACTTGGCCTTTGCTTCGGCCAGGTTAGAACAATTGGTCATGGAGGTGTGTAAATATAGACCCAAACTCAGCATCCATAGTGTGTCAAATTTGCTGCCTCTAAGGACTCTCTCTCCACATAGAAGCAGCCTCCATACATTGCATCCGCCGCCTCTAGCGAAAATATGTTAGAGTCGCCTCCAACGTTAGAGGCAACCGTCATTGATTAAACAATCCAAATGGCCCCTCTTGTTAGTGTATGTTGTGTGTGGCCGCTCTGTGGTTGTGGAGAAAAGATAGAAGCGGTTGTGGAGAAACTTTATTTTAATTCTATTGTGGGGGCCATCTTAGAAGTTGAGTGTTGTGCTATACACTACGGGGATTTTAGCTATGGCTAGAGGCAGCTGTGTGGGACCCATTTTAGAGGCCATGCTGCCTCTACACACTGCTGATGCCCTTAGTATCTACCTCCACCCTGGCCCCTCCATAGCTCACGGTCTAATCTGACACCACTACCAATCCCCTCTGGCATCTCCATCCTACCGACTACTTACCACTCAGTCCCATCTTCCACAGTCACTGATATATGTTGTGCTAATGGCAAGCCATTCCTTGTGGTGGTGTAAGATGAAGGCACAACAACAGTGGGGTGGCATGGTAGTACCCCTTCCGAACAAAAATACTTGTTGAAGAAATCGATATATCTAGACGTATTTTAATTAATGCACCGTAATTTTACGTATATATAGGGTCGCGCTATTCGTCACCCTGGTTGAGGAATAGTTATTCTTCACCCCCCTCTATTTTACTATCAATGCACCGTAATTTTACGTTCCGTAAGTTTTGTCTTATTTTCGATGCAAAAAGGGACCGTAAGAAAATATATAATCGCCGTAAAAAATATTTTATGTTATGTAAAATTACAAACATAAAAACATAGTCTAAAATATACATAAACTGCAAATTTTCTTGTCTTATGACCTATATTTTTATTTTCTTATGTCAAATTTTACGCAGTGAATCAATAGGAATGTAACTATTTGAATTTGAAATGTAATTTAATTATGAAATGATCGTAAGATTACCTCGGATGAAGAATAACTTGTTCTGCACCCTGGATGATGAATAATAACACTTATATATATATATATATGTATATATATATATATATATAGGGTCGCGCTATTCGTCACCCTGAGTGAGGAATAGTTATTCTTCACCCCCTCTCTATTTTGACGTCAATGCACCGTATTTTTAGATTTCGTAAATTTTGTCATATTTCATATGTAAAAAGAGAACGTAAGAAAATATATACTCGCCGTAAAAAATATTTTATGTTATGTAAAGTTATGAACGTAAAAACATACATAAAAATGCGGTATTTTTGGTCTTATAACCTATTTTTTTATTTTCTTATACCAAATTTTATGTAGTGAATCAATATGAATGTAACTATTTGTATTCCAAACGTAATTTGTTTATGAAGCGATCGTAAGATTACCTCGGGTGAAGAATAACTTATTCTGCACCCTGGGTGATGAATAGTAACTGCGATGAAGGAAGTACGTGTTTTTTTGCTTCCGCCCTACAACATATATGTACTGTGAACGGCACCACCCAATAGAGTAATAAGTCACATCCCCTACATCAATTACTTGATGTTAGTTGCTTGATTGAAGCTCACGCTCTCTCTATTTGTTTTTCTCTGGCCTGTCGTTTCCACAACATTCTCTAGTTGGGCGATGAATCAATCGATGTGACCACCGCTCTCCTTGAATACGTACTCTACTGTATATCTTTTCAACATATCATTATATAGTACAGCAAGAGGTTCCAAAAGAATGGGAGACAGACCTAATTAACAATGCTCTCCAGGGTAGCATGGTGTGTACGTTGTTATAAATCGTGAAACCAAATGACGCACTCCGTGATGCCATTTCGATCGACCTGCCCCAGCCAGGCCTGAGAGGTACTATTTGTACGTACTTTCAATATAGTAGTAGAAATTATTGTTTGATGCTACCACGTATGCAAATGTTGGTGCACAAATGTATGTAGGATGTTTGCTTCTAGCCTAGTCAACCACTTATACAAGATCAACTTATTAATACTATATATGCTAGTTTGTACGCATACATCGTTGCTGCCCATGATCCTTTGCCCAGCCGGAAGCGTTATAGCTATGTTGTGGCGTCAAGGCGCCGCGGCCAAGCAGACGGTGCAAAAGGCATGCATCTTTGAATAGAATTATGAAGATAAGGTGTAGGTTCGTAATGACGCGCACGCACATACATGCTGAAAGAGACATCGAGGACTTTTGCCTCTCAAATAACTCGAGCGGCCCTTTTATTGAAAAGAAAATTTAAATGATTTTTCTAACACATTTGCTATTCATCAGTTGCCTGAAACATCGATTCCTATTAGTCGATTTTGAGCGAAGCATCAAGGCAGAGATGGGGGCTCCATGACAAGCATTAGAGAAGTGGGGGAACACGCCGACGAAGCCAAGTCCGGAGCGACCCGAAGTCAAGGACAATGTGGCACCAAGATCATCGGTGAGGTAGGATATCAACTGGTTTTAGGGTTGGGGGGGGGGGGGGGGGGGGGGTGGCGTGATCAAATCATGATGGGTTTAGAGTGAGGCACGGAGGCTGCGGCTCAGAAAGGTTGGGCGACATCCAGGCTTCACAGGAAAATGTGACAGTAGTAGTATTTTTTAGTTGAAATGAGATATTACTATTACATAATATATTGTTGTCCTACGCCTACCTTTTTTCTTTTTGCTTCATGGCAGCCTAAGATAGATTTTTTTTGAGCAATTGCAGCCTAAGATAGATATGTCAAAGGGCCAGAAGGGCCCAAAAATTGTAGACCAAATAACAGGCCTGAGGCCTTCTTGCCGAATTATACTGCTTGTTGGGATATATGTGCGCCGTTATATCTCACTTGCAGTGACACAGTTCCCCTAAAAAACTTGTAGTGACACAGACGGCCGCCTTGCCTAAGAGATGTTGTAGTTGGTCAGCCCAGGAAATTTTCATTCGTTACGGTGCAAGGTTCGTCTTACTGTCCCTTCTTTCCTTTCCTTTTCCTTTATTAATTTTACCTATATTTCTGAAATGAAAAACATTAAATTAAAATTTTCAAAAGTGTTTATAGCACGTTCATTTTTTTTGAAATATTGTTACAAAATGTCAGCCCAACTTTTATAAAATGTTGATAGTATTAAAAAAAATCTTCTTGCATATTTTTAGAAAACGACCATACATTTCAAGAAATGCCCATGCCATTTTATTAGATGTTTAAATAATGTAATAAAATGTTATAACAATTAAAAATGAAAATTTATGCCATTCATATAAAAATGTATGGTACATTTTACAAAATGTTCACACGTTTTAAAATAATATGTTCGTGACATTTAAAAACGGTTATAAATATTTTGCACAGTTCATCAAAAATGGTTTGTGCCATTCAGAATAAATGTACTTGACATGTTTATAAAACATTAATTCTTTTGGAAATGCATACACGATGAAAAGAAAGGTTCACCATGTATTTTAGAAAATATTTAAATCTATTCCAAAAAATGTCCAAAACAAATATTTCAAAATAAAGTAAATCAAGTATTTGAAAAATGTCCAAAGTGTAGCAATTTTTTTACATGTGTATGTAAAAAATGTACAACTTGTATTAAAAAACGTAGGCATGTATTTTTTCCAAAAGAAATAAAAGTAAAACGGAAACCCAGGAAAACCACTAATCTGGTATAAAACCACCTACAAACAATAAAAAAGATGATAACTACACGAAAGCTTCTAAAACCGGACCAAACTGGTCATGGAAGCTTCTGAAAACCGCTCGGCCCAGTAAGACCAGTCAGAGGCGAGCCTACTTTAAAATCAGTACGGGCGAGTAATAGCTCCTGCGGCGATATGCGCATGCAAATCGCACACATGGCGAACAGGGCTGAAGCCCAGTTTGGTCTATTTTTTACTGTTTTATTTCATTTTTCTTTTTCGTAATCTTTTTCCTAGGGACCCAACTTTGTTCGGTTTTTATTTCTTCTTCTGATTTTTGTTTTTGCGTTTTAAATCATTATATGTTTCTTATTTTAGTTTTTATATTTTTGGTTTACCATTTATTACTAGTCTTTTTTGAAAAGATATACATATTGTTTCGATAAAGAAGTGAATAATTTTTTAATTGGGAGTCCTTTTTTAAATTAACATGAACATTTCTAAAATTAAATGAATGGTTTTTACAGCTGCAAATCCCATACAAAGTAGCATGATTTCATTTCTAAAATACTTACCTATTTTTTTATGAAATACTTAAAGAGTTTTAGTTTTCTAAGATACTATTTTATGAGATTCAAAAAATGGAAAGAAAGTAAAACTCTATACGTATTAATGTTCCTCGTAGTGGCAGACCGTCTTTAGGACACCCTTCATGCGGCACAAGCGCTCCACGAATCATTGGGGTCCACGAATCCCTACTTCTGTGGCTTAGGAGAATCATTGGGGTCCACGAATGGATTGCGTGAGTTCCAACTTCTAGATCCAATTATTTCATTTAACTAAATGATATCATTAAATAGTGTATCAACTTCATAAATTACATATAACAATAAATAAATCAACAAAATATTGCTAATTAGATAGAATAAACATTTTTTCTACTAATGGAGTATCTCAAATAATAGAATGTATACTTCAGTCGGAATCCAATTTGCATCCAAATTCCGGTAGATGAATAATTGCAAATATGTGTGTGCGCGAGATCAGTGGCGAGGCTACACACTGGTTGTTGGGCGGGCCAAACTGAACCCGTGCTACACCTGTGCTGCTGCAGCAGACTTGTGTCGTAGTCCGTGGGATGGGCCTAGTTGCAAATATGTATTTTTGCAGAAAAGTAGGGCAGGACATGGCCTGGTTTGGCCCTCACATAGTTCCATGGGTGTGCAAGATTAGAATAGATATATTTCTTTTTTTTTCCTGATAAGAAAAATACATGAAATATAATAGAAAGGGAGTAGATTTTTTTTGGTAATTATGATTAAAGAAGAAAACAGAGGTTCCATTGAATTTCTCTAGAAGTGCATGCTCTAGCCAGTGCAACCAAAAGACTGATCTGGATGGAAGAGACTAGACACTAAATTTATAAACACTCCCCTTCATGTGTGGCTCCCTCAAGTCTAAACATGGACCGAAAGTGGCTAGAATTTAATTGTGTCAGCCGAGTTTTGAACTCAAGACCTCTTGGGTCTGATACCATGTAGAAGTGCATGTTCTATTCAATGCAATCAAAAAACCAATCTAATGGAAGAGACTAGGCAATACATTCATAAAGAAAACCTTGTAGGAGGATAAGTCTAAGATAAGCACTTCTGTAGCGATGGCCACAAACTTGATGCACTGTTAATCACTTGATCTGATTTCATGGTCGCCCCGTTGATCATTGCCTCCACGTACGTACACATGCACCGTTGATATTTTGATCTATCAATGTATCCACCTACCAATCATCTGCATGCTTTGGCACGTAGGACCAATGTCACGTGACTAAGTGCTAGCCTGCTACACATGCTTGAGGTCAGATCGATCAGTTCTTGCATTGTGTACCAATAATAGGCGCGAGTCAAGTCTGGACAAGATGTGGAAGTTACATTTAGCTGGCCACACACAACAAACAGCTAGATGGCACTGCAGAGTAAACATCAATATTGTTCTTGTGTAGCTACATAAGCTTTCCAACCTGAAAATTATTTGGAGCGCTAGCCATGCATGCATGCTCTAGAAGCATATTATGCATGTGCTGGTGTAGTCGTCCTATTTCTTGCCAGTCGTCCTTATAGTCTGTCCCAGGGCCAAGCAGGCCATGATATACTCAGGAGACTCTCCATGCATCTCCATTGGCAATTTGTGCTCGTGTACACACGATGAGAATTAGGGTCTCGATGCTTTAAGACTAATGAAGTCAGGCCAGAAAGCATTCTCATTGACAGAAATCCCCTTACAATTATAACCTGCCTTCAATAAGACACAAAGGGTGTCAAAACACTGAAAACCTAGAGTTGATCTCTAATGGGCTGAGAATAGTACAACCCCAGTAACCATTAGCGGAGATGGAGCTTGGTGTATGTAAGGAGGGGAGGGGCCGTCGGGACACCCTGGTTTGGCGCAGGGGCGGAGCCAGGCTAGCGCTGGGCCCCAGGCCTGCTTCGTTGCTACAATAATGTACAATGACCACTACAGTCAACGAAGGATACTCCTGCCACGAGCCGGACCCAGGCCCCAGGCCTGAGGTGTAGCTCCGCCACTAGTTTGACGCATTTGTGAAGACTGTTTTTAGAGAGGAAGCGAAGCTTATGCATAGCCGACCAAATAAAGGAAAAAAAGATCAATTAAAGCAATGGACAAAACGACATCATGCATGCATCGTATCTTTACAATTGTAACTACTCGACAGTAGTAACATTATATAATGGAGTTAATTACAAAAATGACTACATGCATGCATGTTTAGCCTTAGAGGATGCTTGGATACGTTTTAGTGTCATGACTAAAAGTAGTGATACTAAAATTTGGTAGCCTCACCCATGCTTGGATCCAAATACTAAAAACACTAAAATTAAGTTAATGAGCATTTATTATCCTTCAAACCCTTCAATCCAGAACTCGCATGTGTTAAAGGAGAGGAGTTAAATGAGGAGAGAGAGCACTAATCCACATTTTAGTAGGGGTACCCCTGACTAAAACATTTTAGTCTTGAGACTAGTTTTAGCCCCTCTTTAGTTAGGGGTGCTTAGAACTTTAGCCTCTTAAAGAGACTATTTTTAGTCAGACTAAAATAAATCACTTGAATCCAAGCACCCTCTTAGTGTTGGGTCAAACATTAGTCATCAGACATTTATACTAAAATGAAGTTACAAAGTTGTGTCACACTTTGCCGTGTTTAGCTGGAATGATACTCTGACTTTATATGGCATGTATGCAAAGGCATTATGCTGGTAGAATGGACGATACTTGGTGTGCAAGGTTTAACACACGTAAGTCAAAATTGACCTAGCACTATGAGAGTCATGAGACTATATGTGTACCTGCTCAAGTTGGCCTTGTTATCGAGGAGGAATATAATAATATGGACACTTTTAGACTGGCATGCAAGCTATCAGGCCTAGGAATATTGGTTTGTGGTATGTCCGTTGACCGTGCTGCCTCAAATGCTACTTGGCTTCATTGGAACTACTCTTTTTTTTTGAAGTTTTCATTGGAACTACTCATCACAAAAAAACGCGCTGAAGGATTTGACAGTCGACAATGTAGTGCAAAAACGAGCTACATGCATGCATGCAAACTGTCGATAATGCGCATGCACATACCGACATACGCACGTCGATCGACGTGGGCCGGCGGCCGGAAAAGTATGTTCGTCAGCCGTCGACAGAGACAGGCCTGAGGCAGCTAAGCTATAGCCTCAGGTCTAGAAACAACTTTCTTTATAATTTTTTTATGCAAAGCATAAAAATTATATAAATTTATCATCAACATAGCATAGCCTCAGACGTAGTCTGCATCTAGCTCCGCCACTTCAGCCGTTCTCGGACCAGCCGCGCATACGTACGCTTACTAATCACGTGCACCGACGACGAGCCATCCGACATGCATGACCGGCATGGGCCCACCTGCCAGGGGCCGGTGTTAGCGATCTACGTGGACGTGCAGTACATGCATGCACGTATCGCTCCACGCGTACGTACGTCGTATACCCGCGCGTTTGCACGTAAAACTAGCGGCCGGTGGCTGGTCCGGCGTCGCCGTCCGTCGTGTGGGCCCTGCCTAACCGACCTGTAATTAAGCACATGCATTAACCGACGCATTTGAGACTTTTTTATATAGGGACTAGAAAAAGTTCCTTTTAAAGATTCTTTTACCAAACAGAAGGGATGTTTTAGGACTCACTATTAGAAAAAGGGCTATAGATAGGATTGACACTAATGGCGCACCAGAAAAGTAGTGCGCCACTACTATATACTAATGGCGCACCAGTTGGTGATGCGTCATTAGTGTGAAAGACACTAATGGCGCATCAGAAAATAGGTGCGCCACTAGTGATATTTTTTTTCATTTTTACATACATACTAATGGCGCATCCTACCGAAGTGCGCCATTACTAGTTCTAACTAGTAATGGAACTAGTAATGGCTTAGAACTAGTAATGGCGCACCAGACAAGGAGTGCGCCAGTACTGAATTTTTTTTATTCTTTTTTTTGTAAAACTACTAATGGCGCACCGCCTCACAATGCGCCATTACTAGTTTAAACTACTAATGGCGCACCCTGTAAAAGTGCGCCATTAGTATATATATATATATATTTACTTTTCTGTAAAATTACTAATGGCGCACCACCTGCAGGTGCGCCATTAGTAACCAGGGTTACTAATGGCGCATTTGCAAGTGGTGCGCCATTAGTAACCTGGGACCCCAACAAAATATTTTGGACAGCTACACCTACCCACTCACTTTCCCCACTTCATTTCCTCCACATCCTTCTCCAAGCTTTCGGCTGCCTCCTCCTCTTCACCTCATTTTCATCATAGATTCATCAAAATTAAGTGGTGAAATTACCTTTTTTTGATAGGTAAGTAAGGGGAAAGCTATCTTCATGATGTAGATATACTTTTTTTTTCTCCCTAGCTCGCTCCAACAACGTGCACATGCACTTTTTGTGGCCTAGCTAGATCTATGTATGTTTGTGGTGTTGCATGTGTTTGTGGTGTTGCATATATGTTTGTGTTTGCAGGTACCGGTGTCGTGGGAACGATTCCGACAATAGAAAGGGGGTAGGGTAAAGGAGCATGATCTATCGAGATGCAAATAGGTGACACGGTGGTTTTAGCGAGTTCGGGCCTCTCACGGTGGAGATAACAACCCTACGTCTCGTGCTCCGGAGAGGCTTTGTTTATCTGAGTATGTATTCAGAGATTACAATGTGTGAGAGAAAGGGGAGAACAGATCTCCATGCCTGAGCTATGTCCTGAGACTAATGGTTAGAAAGAGAGAGAGGTGGAAGAAAAGAGCCCCCCAGTCTAGTGGTGGGGGTGGCTTATATAGAGTGCGCCACCCCCTCACCCATTATGTTACACGTTGGAGCATCAATGCCATAATGCCTGCCCACTACAAAACCGTCATGCTGACTATTCGTCTTTGCATATCCGACTGAGTTACACGGTCGAGTGGAATGAGCTCATCGAGTGAAGTGCCGTGCTCCGAGTGGTTGTCGCCGTCCGAGTGACTTTCAAGTTGCGGTACATCTAGACGGCGATCTGGCCCAGGGGCCCAGTACAAAGTATACTGTGTCCATGGGTAGGGCCTTTAGGTCAGGCCTGTTACCCTACCCCTAATACATGTCCTCGTCACTAGCCCCCGAATTGGTCGAGGTTGAGCGGGTCGAGTCGAGGTGAATTCCCAGATGAGTCGAGTGCTGCGGAGGCACTTATGAACTCCCTCTGGTCACCCGGCGATCTTATCTCCGCATGTTGCCTTGACGGATTCCAGATTGTATGGTGTCTGAGTGAAATGAGCTTAAAACGGGTCCGCGGAGGAGCGTTAAACTCACCTTATAGCAATTTTTTGGAGTCATTTGGAGCTCGTCCTGCATTGAGTAACTGATTACTCGGAATTTCTTCACGCCTGGAACGTGTCTTTGTTTTGTTGTTTGGCCGTCACTCGGACCGGGTGGACCGTTCCGAGTGGATACCATTCCAGTGGGGGCACGCTGAGTGCACCCACTGGGTGTAGTCCCAGAGACTGCCGTCGACTGCGGGCAGTCGGCGGAAGTCTTAGAGCTTGTCTTTTTTGTTGTTGTTTGGCCGTCACTTGGACCGGGCGGACCGTTCTGAGTGGATACCACCGAGTGGATACCAACAGTCGGCGGGAGTCTTAGAGCCTGCCTTTTTTGTTGTTATTCATCACTCGGACTGGTCAGGCCGTACCGAGTGGAGATTGCTCCAGTGAGGGCACGCTGAGTGCACCCACTGGGTGTAGTCCCCGAGACCGCCGTCGACTGCGGGCAGTCGGCGGGGGTCTGAGAGAACTAAAACTCTTCTTAGATGGTACTGATCGAACTTGTTCTTCTCTGACTCGGAGGTCGAGTAATTCTGGAGCTGGTTTTGCATCGAGCAAAATGTTTCTTTCCGAGTTCTCTTCCAGTGGGGGCACGCTGAGTGCACCCGCTGGGTGTAGTCCCCGAGCCTCTGTCGGACTAGATGAGTCGGGCAGAGGGTTTAAGTCTCCTGGTAAACCTCCACGCAGTCGACATGGTAAATATCTTTTAGTCTGAAATTGAGTCAATCGGATGCATCTTCAGGTGCTTGACATGGTAAATAAGCTCAGCCTGGAGCTGAGTCAGTCGGAATGATCTTCGTGCACTCGGCACGGAATAAATTCAGCCTGGAACTCGGTCAAGCAAGTGAATCTTCGCGCTCTCGGCACGGTGAATGAATTCGGCTTTGAAACTGCCGACTGTAGAAAAAAGTTGGACACTCCAGGTTGTAATCTTTCCATTAGTACTTCTACCGTTAGATTTTGCGTGAAAGGGGTATTTGTAAGAGTACACTGTATCCGCAGAGGAGCTTCATTTTCACCCTTCTGCATGAAAGGGGTATTTGTCCGAGTGGACGTGCTTCCCGACTGATCGGGGTAATGATGACTGCAAGGAAAAACTTGGCGGCACTCGTATGTCTCCCGGAGGAGATAGACTAGTGGTCTGACATGGACGTGCCATGAAACGCGAGTGATGAGGCTAGTGTGTGGGCTGACTCTCCGGAGAGATGCCACTCATTATCCCGGGGGAACACCGGCACATGCCATCTCTGAGTCCAAGTTTGTGAAACTGACGCCTTGGAGTCTAGGATAATGTCCAAGTGTATCCGTAGAGGAGCGTCGTTTTCACCCTTTTGCAGTCTGAAGATAACTTCAAGATATGATTTGGGCGATTGTCTGAGTGGACAGTACTACCCTTATAGATTTTCGGTGGAACGAGCATGTATGATCAGAAAGATATTCCTGATGCGATCAATGGGTTGATCGAATGGGCATAACCCCTGAGGGCAGCATGGCCAACGGCTGTGCGTAGCCCCCGAGTGATGCTCGAAAGAGGTAAGCTTGCTACAGAGTGTGATATGAGGTTTGGTCATATGAGTAACTTAGTCGTTCCTGTGCTGGGGGTGTAGAGGTAAAGACATGTCCAAATGATGGAGACATGCGAGGTGTCCGAGGGGCAATGATGTGTACAACCGAGTGACAACGCGTGGGGCGGTCGATTGGTGAAGACGTGCACAACCGAGTGGCGACGCGTGGAGCGGCCGAGTCATGATGTGCGAGGTGGTCGAATGATGAAGACGTGCACAACTGAGTGGCAACGCGCGGGGCGGCCGAGTGGTGAAGACGTGCACGACCAATTGGCGACGCACGGGGCGGTCGAGTGAGGATGCGCGAGGTGGCCGAGTGAAGGACTACGTGTCCAGCCAAGTTGTGACGCGCGGGGCGGCCATGTGGTGCAGGCATGCACAACCGAGAGGCGACAAGCGGAGCGGCCAAGTGGTGAAGACGTGCACAACTAAGTGGTGACGTGCGGGATGGCCGAGTGAGGATGCGCGAGGTGGTCGAGTGAAGGACTACGTGTCCAGCCAAGTGGTTGAAATGGTCTTCGAAGGAATTAGCCAGATGCTTTCGAAGCTAATGTAGCGATGAGGTTGATGTAGTGTGGTTGCGACGCAACAAGACCGGCGTGACAACTGAGTTTGAGTAGGAATGAAGATAGCGCGCACAGCGTCTGGGTGATTATAAAGCTCGTCAAAGTGGCGGATTGAATGCACTTGTTGAAGTGAAGGATCTGACTGGTGATGAAGTACTCGACTACTCAGGAGAGTGTCATTCCAAATGAGATGCAGCCCCCGAGTGTGGTGTAGCCCCTGAGCGTATTACAGGCTTCGACAACGGACATGTCGAAATACGAGAAATATAGTGTTGAATGGATAATTTGTAATTCATCGAGTCAGACTCGGGTAAAGATGAGGAGAAGCTTCCGAGTGATGCTCAAAAGAGGCAAACTCGCAAAGGAGTGAAGTGTGAAGTTTAATTGTAAAAGGGACTTATCTGTCTCATGCCTGGCGGGGTCTATATCATTGATACGATGAAGAGGATTCCACAGAGGGGTTGGCTGGATGTGTTTGAAGTCAACAGAGCGACAAGGCCGGTGTTGTGGTGCGCTAGGACCGGTACGGTGACCGAGTCCGAGCAGCGATGAAGTTGGCGCATAGGGTCGTCGAGTGATCACGTAACTTGTGTAAAAATGGCAAAAGCCAACGAAATAATTTCTCGAGGAAATTTGATGTGTGCTGAAATGATTTGTGTGAATAACACCCATAGACACCCGCTGGGAGTGCAAGGGGCTTGCTGGTTGACCAGCAAGAGTCTGAAAGAGCGAAGGATCCGTTCGAACTTGTCGAAGCGACGGATCCGACCGAACTCATTGGAATACTGGCTCAAATAAAATGGAAGTGTAGTGTTTCAACTGAGTTGCAGCCCCGGAGGAGTGATGCAAACTCGAAATGAAGAACGACACATGGTGTTCGTGAATGATCTATGGGAAAAAATGGAAGCTGGATTCGTGAGTCACATAACCAGTACTAAGCAAGTATGTGAAAATAAGCAGTCGAGCGTAGAGGTACACTCGGTGGCGTGGCCTCCGAGTGAACGTGATGTGTGAATTACGGGACACTCGGGAAGACGGAAATAACAGGATGTAAAATGACTTAGCTGTCTAAAGGCGCGCGAGTGGCCGAGTGGTGACGAGGCGATGGTGACAGTCGGCCTTCGTCTTGGTGTCCTTGCGGATAGGGATGGAGCGCACATTATACTTGTGATGCAGCTCCTTGAGTTAGAGGTTTGCTCTTGTCTCAGTCGGATTTTGGCTACTTAGGCGAGTCCTTGGACTGCAGCTAAGCCTCTGAGTGGGAGGCTTGCTCTCCACTCAGTAGGATTTCAAACACTTAGGCGAGCACTGGACTGCAGCTAAGCCCCTGAGTGGGAGGTTTGCTCTTCACTCGGTAGGATTTTTTTCAAACTTAGGCGAGTACTGGACTGCAGCTAAGCCCCCGAGTGGGAGGTTTGCTCTTCACTCGGTAGGATTTTTTCAAACTTAGGCAAGTACTAGACTGCAGCTAAGCCCCCGAGTGGGAGGTTTGCTCTCCACTCGGTAGGATTTTTTTCAAACTTAGGCGAGTACTGGACTGTAGCTAATCCCCCGAGTGGGAGGTTTGCTCTCCACTCGGTAGGATTTTTTCAAACTTAAGCGAGTACTGGACTGCAGCTAAGCCCCTGAGTGGGAGGTTTGCTCTCCACTCGGTAGGATTTTTTTCAAACTTAGGCGAGTACTGGACTGCAGCTAAACCCCCGAGTGGGAGGTTTGCTCTCCACTCGGTAGGATTTTTTCAAACTTAGGCGAGTACTGGACTGCAGCTAAGCCCCCGAGTGAGAGGCTGGCTCATCACTCGGTAGGATTTTTCGAACTTTGGCGAAACAGATTCGCAGCTAAGTCACCCACTGGGGGATTTTGGTTACAAGTATAAGCAACAACAATTATTTCAGAAAAAACTGTTAAAATCTGTGTGGTGATGAGGTGACCAACCGATGGCGACGCGCGGGGCGGCCGAGTGGTGATGAGGTGACCAACCGATGGCGACACGCGGGGCGGCCGAGTGGTTATGAGGTGACCAACCGATGGCGACGCGCGGGGCGGCCGAGTGGTGATGAGGTGACCAACCGAGGGCGACACGCGGGGCGGCCGAGTGGTGATGAGGTGACCAACCGATGGCGACGCACGGGGCGGCCCAATGGTGATGAGGTGACCAACCGATGGCGACGCGCGGGGCGGCCGAGTGGTTATGAGGTGACCAACCTATGGCGACGCGCGGGGCGGCCGTTCAAGTAGACACGTCCCGCGAAGTGACGATGCGCGAGCGTCCGACTGAAGTAGACGCATGCCGCGCAGTGGCGATGCGCGGAGCGTCCGAGTGATGTAGACGTGTCCCGCGGAGTGGCGACGCGCGGAGCGTCCGGGCGTTGTAGAGGCGTGCCACGGAGTGACGATGTGCGGGGCATCCGAGTGATGTAGACGCGTCCCGCAGAGTGGCGACGCGCGTAACATCCTGACGATGTAGACGCGTGCCGCAGAGTGACGATGCGTGAGCGTCCGACTGAAGTAGACGCATGCCGCGCAGTGGCGATGCGCGGAGCGTCCGAGTGATGTAGACGTGTCCCACGGAGTGGCGACGCGCGGAGCGTCCGGGCGTTGTAGAGGCATGCCGCGGAGTGACGATGTGCGGGGCGTCCGAGTGATGTAGATGCGTCCCGTGGAGTGGCGACGAGCGGGGCGTCTGAGTGACGTAGACGCGTCCCGTGGAGTGGTGACGCACGGGGCGTCCGAGTGACGTAGACGCGTCCCATGGAGTGGTGACGCACGGGGCGTCCGAGTGGTTGCTGGACCAAAACGTCTTTATCCGACTACCGTAGTGGTTTGTTAACCATCCGTGTAAATTCGTCTGAGCATACGCGCGACTTTTTCGAGTGGATGGTTATTTAAGTGTGCTTTAGTCTCATCCGAGTGAACCTGGGTTCGAATAGAAAAGAGATTGTTAAGCAATTGTACAGTAATTTGAGAACTAAATTTTAAAATGATCGGAAAGGATAAGGTCCTTAATCCTTTATCGAGTGGCTGGGGATTTGTTCCGCCGGGTTCGTCGTAGGCGTTGCAGATGAGGCTGGAGACTACGACAAGCCGGATGGTGCTGGTGACCGTGTGTGGAGGTTCGACGATGGCCTCACAGACAAAGCCGGAAACAACGACGAGGTGGATGGCGCTGGTGACAGCATGTTGAAGCCAACCAACCGAGTAGCCTGCATGTTAATTGTCCAGAGTGCAAAAATCATCTCCGGGCTAGCTGGTCGAGTGAACCTGCTCGTTAGCCGGTCGAGTGAAAAGGTGAATCGATCGAGTGAATCACAGTTGGGCTGCGATCCGGTCGCCACACCATCAGCCGAGTGAAATAAATGGCGAGTTAGTCAATCGACATTGTTCGTCTTAACAAACCTGCAAGTTGGTACATCCATGAATATTTTTTGCTGGACTAAAGTGTCCATGCACGGACGCTATTTTGCAAGGATTAAAGAGTACAGATGGCCGTGCATGCATGCATGGATATTACTAGTATTTTTCAGGGATTAAAGACCACAGATGGCCATGCATGCATGCATGGATGTTAGTATTTTGCAGGGATTAAAGACCACAGATGGCCGTGCATGCATGCATGGATGCTAGTATTTTGCAGGGATTAAAGACCACATATGGCCGTGCATGCATGTATGGATTAATCGGTGTGGAAACCGAATGATGGGCAATTAAGCCATTAATTTGCAGGAAAAGCGGGGGTATCAATCACCGTAATTAGGTAACGGAACCCTCTCCTAATTGGCTGCTTAATGAGGGAATTATCATAATGAAATGCTAACTGGCCCATGACCTGCACTTGGGTTAGAGGGTTACCTTCTCTCCATGCAGACGATGCAGGTGAAACAAGCGCATGCGATGAGGCAGTGCGTGCCGCTGGAGATGTGAGAGATGGCCGGCGAGCCGGTGAGCTTGTCGCAGGGCGGCCAGCATGGAGCGAGGTTGGCGAGCTCGTCACACGGCGGCCAGCATGGCGTGGGGCCGGCGAGCGCGCGGCGGGATGGGCGAGTACGGCGCTGGGCCGGCGAACGCGGCACGGGGCCGACAAGTGCGTCACCAGGCGGGCGAGCGTTGTGCAGCATGTCACCGCTCCGGGAGCTGGATGGGATCGATCCCTTCGCATCTTCGTCCGCACGTGTGGTGACCATGCGTCGAGGAGCGGCAACGGCGTTCGCATACGAGGCCGAAGACGACCCCGTTCTTGGTAAAGGCGAAACACATCATAAGTAAAATAGGGAATAGATGTAAGAATTGCTACAAACCATTCACATCATGGTTTGATAGACGCCATGCCCCACGGTGGGCGCCAACTGTCGTGGGAACGATTCCGACAATAGAAAGGGGGTAGGGTAAAGGAGCATGATCTATCGAGATGCAAATAGGTGACACGGTGGTTTTAGCGAGTTCGGGCCTCTCACGGTGGAGATAACAACCCTACGTCTCGTGCTCCGGAGAGGCTTTGTTTATCTGAGTATGTATTCAGAGATTACAATGTGTGAGAGAAAGTCCTGAGACTAATGGTTAGAAAGAGAGAGAGGTGGAAGAAAAGAGCCCCCCAGTCTAGTGGTGGGGGGGTGGCTTATATAGAGTGCGCCACCCCCTCACCCATTATGTTACACGGTGGAGCACCAATGCCATAATGCCTGCCCACTACAAAACCGTCATGCTGACTATTGGTCTTTGCATATCCGACTGAGTTACACGGTCGAGTGGAATGAGCTCGTCAAGTGAAGTGCCGTGCTCCGAGTGGTTGTCGCCGTCCGAGTGACTTTCAAGTTGCGGTACATCTGGACGGCGATCTGGCCCAGGGGCCCAGTACAAAGTATACTGTGTCCATGGGTAGGGCCTTTAGGTCAGGCCTGTTACCCTACCCCTAATACATGTCCTCGTTAACCGGTATTTGAAATGCGATAGTTGCCAATATTTTGCCGGAATGTTGATTCATTTCCGTTTCGGCGAGAATTTTGGCACTATGCATTCTTTTTGGGCTATTTTTAGGGAAGGTCATGCCAAATTTTTTCTTGGTTCTAAAATATCGTTTTGCTCTACCCCGCAGGCGGCCATGGTCCGCACGATGACCGAAGGCATCGTGAATAGGTTTTTGAGCTCCGCGAAGGCCGAGATGCTTCAAAAGAACGAGACGGAGATAAGATGTCCGTGTCGAAGATGCAAGCTGAAGAGCCTTATTGCGGACTCGGATTCCGGGCAGGTGCGGGACGACCTGCTCTTGCGTGGTTTCATGGATGGCTATCGGTGGCAAGGTGATGAAGATGACTATGAAGTCGTCCATGGGGGCCGGGCAAGAAATGAGGAAGGGCAACAAGACAAGTACCACCGCGGCGAGGGCGAGCGAGAAGACGAAGAATCTCCAGGACATGATCACGATGGTGATGCTGTACACAGTCATCATGTAAAAGATGTCGTACATGATGATGAGGAAGATCAAGATGAAGGGCATGATCATGAAGATGAAGATGCCGGAGCAGACGACGATGGAGGCTGGGTGCAGGACCCTCATATTCAAGAGCTGCTTCTCAAGCAGACGGATAACGCAAGAGCTGCCGCCCGAGAGAAAGCCAAACTGGATCAACTGGAGATAGACACGGTTACTCCATTGTATGAAGGATGCAGGCCCGAGGATACCCGCCTGAAAGTAACGCTCATGGCTCTGGAGATGAAGGTAAAACACAAAATGACCGACGCATGCTTCAACGAGAACATGTCATTCTGGCATGAACGTCTTCCCAAGGGGAACAAGTGCCCGACCAGTTTTGAGGAGGCGAAGAAAATCGTGTGTCCTCTGGATTTACCGCACGTGAAATACCATGTGTGCATGAACAATTGCATCATTTATCGGGACGAGCACGCAGAGTCTACCATATGTTCGGTGTGCGGCGTCACTCGATACAAGAAGAGGAAGAAAGCTCCTCGAAAATCGGTGTGGTACTTTCCGATCACTCCTCGTCTGCAGCGGTATTTCGCGGACCCTAAGGTAGCAAAGCTCCTGTGTTGGCACGCCGATAGGGAGAAGAAGAAGCGGGAAGATGACGGAAATGATCCGGAGATAAATAAAAAAGACAAGATGCTGAGTCACCCTAAGGATGCGAGCCAGTGGCAAGCGTTGAACTTCGAATACCCAGAATTTGGGAAGGATCCAAGGAACATCGTGCTGGGCGCGAGCATCGATGGAGTCAATCCGTTTGGCAGCCAGAGAAGCACATATAGCACCTGGCCTGTGTTTGTGTGGATGTACAACCTTCCCCCCTGGTTGTGCATGAAGAGGAAGTACATTCACATGAGTATGCTAATTGAAGGGCCGAAACAACCAGGGAACGACATCAATCTGTATCTGGGGCTGCTGAAAGAGGAGCTAGACATGCTGTGTAAAACGCCAGCCAATACGTGGGACACCACAGAGAAAGAATATTTCCCTATGAGAGCCGCACTGCTCACGACGGTGCACGACTATCTCGGTTACGGATATCTCGTGGGGCAGGTAGTCCACGGATTTTCTGGATGCGTAAGGTGCATGGATGACACAACGTATCGCCAGCTAGATAGAGATCCCGGGTCTTCGAAAACCATGTTCATGGGACATCGAAGGTGGCTTAGCGACGATGACCCGTGGAGGAAACGCAAGGATCTGTTCGATGGTGAAACCGAACCCTGAAAACGCCCGCGTACGAGGAGCGGAGAGGAAATAGACGAACTGTTGAAAAATTGGAAAGATTGCTCACTGCCGGGAAAGAAGCAAAAGGCGCCAGAGCCAGGAAAGAAGCGAAAGGCGCCAGAGCCGCTGCTGAAGGTATGGAAAACGAGGTCTGTTTTCTGGGACTTGCCGTACTGGAAGATCCATCGTGTGCCTCACAGCCTTGATGCCATGCATATCACGAAGAACATGTGCGAGAGTCTGCTTGGTACCCTGCTCAACATGCCAGAGAGGACCAAAGATGGGCCGAAAGGAAGGGCAGACTTGAAATCAATGGGCATCAGGCAGGAGCTTCACGCTAATGATGATGATGATGAGGCGAAGCAGGACACAGAAACTCGTCACAAAGGCAAAAAGGCCAAGAAGACCGGAAGTGACTACCCTCCCGCGTGCTTCACTCTAAGTCAGGAGGAGATCGAGCAGTTTTTCACCTGCCTCGTAGGAGTAAAACTTCCTTACGGTTACGCGGGGAAGATAAGCAGATACCAAGACCCAGCGAAGCAGAAATTCAGCGGGATGAAATCTCACGACTGTCACATGCTGATGACGCAGATATTTCCAGTTGCAATCCGTGGGATCATGGACGCGCACGTCCGTGAAACGCTATTTGGCCTATGCAACTTTTTCGACGTAATCTCTCGGAAGTCGATTGGCGTGAGGCAACTCAGAAGGCTACAGGAAGAGATCGTGGTGATACTATGCGAGCTTGAGATGTACTTCCTGTTGGGGATCGTAGCAGAAATTTAAAATTTTCTACGCATCACCAAGATCAATCTATGGAGTAATCTAGCAACGAGGGGAAGGAGAGTGCATCTACATACCCTTGTAGATCGCTAAGCGGAAGCGTTGCAAGAACGGGATGAAGGAGTCATACTCGTAGCGATTCAGATCGCGGTTGATTCTGATCTAAGCGCCGAACCACGGCGCCTCCGCATTCAACACACATGCAGCCCAGTGACGTCTCCTACGCCTTGATCCAGCAAGGGGAGAAGGAGAGGATGGGGAAGACTCCGTCCGGCAGCAGCACGACGGCATGGTGGTGGTGGAGGAGCGCGGAACTCCAGCAGGGCTTCGCCAAGCACTATGAGAGACGAGGAGGGAGAGAGGTAGGACTGCGCCAAGAGGGAGATGATCTCGTGTGTGTTGCAGACCCCAATACCTCAAGTATATAGGGGAAGGGGAGGGGCTGCGCCCCCATCTAGGGTTCCCTCCCTAGGGGTGGCGGCAGCCCCAAAACCCATGTAGGGTTGCGGACAAGGGGGGAGAGAGGGGGCGCACCTAGGGTGGGCCTTAAGGCCCATCTGGACCTAGGGTTTGCCCCCTCCCACTCTCCCTTGCGCCTTGGGCCTTGGTGGGAGGCGCCCCAGCCCACCTAGGGGCCGGTCCCTTCCCACTAATGGCCCATGTATGCCTCCGGGGCTGGTGGCCCCACCTGGTGGACCCCCGGACCCCTCCGGTGGTCCCGGTACACTACCGGTGATGCCCGGAACACTTCCGGTGGCCAAAACCATACTTCCTATATATTAATCTTTACCTCCGGACCATTCCGGAACTCCTCGTGACGTCCGGGATCTCATCTGGGACTCCGAACAACATTTGGTAACCGCGTACATACTTTCCCTATAACCCTAGCGTCATCGAACCTTAAGTGTGTAGACCCTACGGGTTCGGGAGTCATGCAGACATGGCCAAGACAACTCTCTGGTCAATAACCAACAGCGGGATCTGGATACCCATGTTGTCTCCCACATGCTCCACGATGATCTCATTGGATGAACCACGATGTCAAGGATTCAATCAATCCCGTATGCAATTCCCTTTGTCTATCGGTATGATACTTGCCTGAGATTCGATCGTCGGTATCCCGATACCTTGTTCAATCTCGTTACCGGCAAGTCTCTTTACTCGTTCCGTAACACATCATCCCGTGATCAACTCCTTGGTCACATTGTGCACATTATGATAATGTCCTACCGAGTGGGCCTAGAGATACCTCTCCGTTACATGGAGTGACAAATCCCAGTCTCGATTCGTGCCAACCCAACAGACACTTTCGAAGATACCTGTAGTGAACCTTTATAGCCACCCAGTTACGTTGTGACGTTTGGCACACCCAAAGCACTCCTACGGTATCCGGGAGTTGCACAATCTCATGGTCTAAGGAAATGATACTTGACATTTGAAAAGCTTTAGCATACGAACGACACGATCTTGTGCTAGGCTTAGGATTGGGTCTTGTCCATCACATCATTCTCCTAATGATGTGATCCCGTTATCAACGACATCCAATGTCCATGGTCAGGAAACCGTAACCATCTATTGATCAACGAGCTAGTCAACTAGAGGCTTACTAGGGACATGGTGTTGTCTATGTATCCACACATGTATCTGAGTTTCCTATCAATACAATTCTAGCATGGATAATAAACGATTATCATGAACAATGAAATATAATAATAATTAATTTATTATTGCCTATAGGGCATATTTCCAACAGTCTCCCACTTGCACTAGAGTCCATAATCTAGTTCACATCGCCATGTGATTAACACTCACAGGTCACATCGCCATGTGACCAACATCCAAGAGTCTACTAGACTCAATGATCTAGTTCACATCACTATGTGATAAACACTCAAAGAGTTCTGGGTTTGATTATGCTTGTGAGAGAGGTTGTAGTCAACGGGTCTTGCCATATTCAGATCCCTATGTATTTCGCAAATCTTTATATCGTAGATGCTGCTGCCACGTTCCACTTGGAGCTATTCCAAATTGTTGCTTCATTATACGTATCCGGTATCTCTAGTCAGAGCTATCCGGATAGGTGTTAAGCTTGCATCGACGTAACTCTTTACGTCGAACTCTTTATCACCTACATAACCGAGAAACATTTCCTTATTCCTCTAAGGATAATTTTGACCGCTATCTGGTGATCCAATCCTAGATCACCTTTGTACCCTCTTGCCAGACATGTGGCAAGGCACACATCTGGTGCGGTACTCAGCATGGCATACCGTATAGAGCCTATGACAAAAGCATAGGGGACGACCTTCATCCTTCCTCTTTCTTCTGCCGTGGTCAATCTTTGAGTCTTACTCAACTTCACACCTTACAACTCAGGTAAGAACCCCTTCTTTGACTAATCTATTTTGAACTCCTTCAAAAACATGTCAAGGTGTGCATTCTTTGAAAGTACCATCAGGCGTCTTGATCTATCTCTATAGATCTTGATGCCCAATATGTAAGCAGCTTTATCTAGGTCTTCCTTTGAAAAACACTCTTCAAACAACCGTTTATGCTTTCCAGAAATTCTACATTATTTCGGATCAACAATATGTCATCCACATATACTTATCAGAAATGTTGTAGTGCTCCCACTCACTTTCTTGTAAATACAAGTTTCTAGCAAACATTGTATAAACCTAGAAGCTTTGATCACTCCATCAAAGCATATATTCTGACTCCGAGATGCTTGCTCTAGTCCATAGAAGGATCGCTGGAGCCAGCATACCTTTTAGCATCCTTAGGATCAACAAAACCTTTTATTGTATCACATACAACTTTTTCTTACGAAAACTGGTAAGAAAATTTGTTTTGACATCCATCTGTCAGATTTCATAATCGAAAAATACAGCTAATTCTAACATGATTCCGACAGACTTAAGCATCGCTACGGGTGAGAAATTCTCATCGTAGTCAACTCCTTGAACTTGTGAAAAGACTCTTTCCCACAAGTCGAGCTTCATAGATGGTAACATTACCGCCCACGCCCGTCTTCTTCTTAAAGATCCATTTATCTCAATGGCTTGCCGATCATCGGGCAAGTCCACCAAAGTCCATACTCTATTCTGATACATGGATCCTATCTCGGATTTCATGGCTTCTAACCATTTTTCTCCATAGCTCGTAGGTTCATTGTTGTCCAACAACATGATATCTGAGACAGGATCACCGTACCACTCAGGAGTAGTACATATCCTTGTCGACCTACGAGGTTCGATAGCAACTTGATCGGAAGCTTCATGATCACTATCATTAACTTCCTATTCAATAGACGTAGGCTCCACAGAAAACATCTTTCTATGTTGCATCACTCTCTGGTTGAAGTAAAGGTTCTACAACCTCATCAAGTTCTATCTTCCTCCCACTCAATTCTTTCGAGAGAAACTCCTTCTCGATAAAGGACCCGTTCTTAGCGACAAACAATTTTCCCTCGGATCTGAGATAGAAGGTATACCCAACTGTCACCCTTGGGTATCCTATGAAGATGTGTTTGTCCGCTTTGGGTTCGAGCTTCTCCGGCTGAAGCCTTAAGCATCGCAGCCCCAAACATTAAGAAACGACAACTTTGGTTTCTTGCCAAACCAATGTTCATACGGCGTCGTCTCAACGGACTTATATGGTGTCCTATCTAAAGTGAATGCAGCTGTCTCTAATGCATAACCTCAAAATAATAGCGGTAGATCGGTAAGAGACATCATAGATCGCACCATATCTCATAAGGTTCGATTACGACGTCCGGACACACCATTACCCTGTGGTGTTCTAGGTGGCTTCAACTATGAAACAATTCCACAATGTCTTAAGTGTTTACCAAACTCATAACTTAGAAATTCTCATTGATCAGATCGTAGGAATTTGATCTTCTTGTTATGATGATTCTTAACTTCACTCTGAAATCGCTTGAACTTTTCAAACGTTTCAGACTTGTGCTTCATTAAGTAAATATACCTATATCTACTTAAATTGTCAGTGAAGATGAGAAAATAGTGACATCCACCGCACACTTCAATTCTCATTGGATCACACGCATCAGCATGTATGATTTCCAACAAGTCACTTGCCCGTTTCATTGTACCTGAAAATGGGGTCTTAGTCATCCTGCACATGAGGCATGGCTCGCATGTGTCAAGCGATTCAAAATCAAGTGACTCCAAACATCCATCGATATGGAGTTTCTTCATGCATCTTACGCCAGTATGACCTAAGCGGCAGTGCTACAAGAAAGTGGTACTATCATTATTAACTCTACATCTTTTGGCATGAACATGTGTATTACCATGACCGAGATTCAATGAACCATTCACATAGGGTGCATGGCCATGAAAGGTATTATTCATGTAAACAGAATAACCATCATTCTCTAATTTAAATGAATAACCGTATTGCAATGAACATGATCTAATCATATTCATGCTCAACGTAGACACCTGATAACATTTATCTAGGTTCAATACTAATCCCGAAGGCAGATGGAGCGTGCGATGGTGATCTCATCAACTTTGGAAACACTTCCAACACACATCGTCACCTCGCCCTTAGCCAGTCTCCGTTTAGTCCGTAGCTTTTGCTTCAAGTCACCAATAATAGCAACTGAACCGGTATCCAATACCCAGGTGCTACCAGGAGTACTAGTGAGGTACACATTAATAACACGTATATACTTTGTTGAAGTTGCCAACCTTCTTATCTACCATGCATTTGGGGTAATTCCGCTACCAGTGACTGTTCCCCTTACGATAGAAGCACTTAGTCTCGGGTTTGGGGTTCAACCTTGGGTTCCTTCACTGGAGCGGCAACTGGTTTGCCATCCATGAAGTTTCCCTTCTAGCCCTTGCCCTTCTTGAAACCAGTGGTCTTGTTAAACCATCAACACTTGATGCTCCTTCTTGATTTCTACCTTTTGCGGTCTTAAGCACCGCGAACAGCTCCGGGATCAACTCCATCCCTTGCATGTCATAGTTCATCACAAAGATCTAGTAGCTTAGTGATAGTGGCTAGAGAACTCTATCAATCACTATCTTATCCAGAAGTTTAACTCCCACTTGATTTAAGTGATTGTATCACCCAGACATTCTGAGCACATGCTCACTAGCTGAGCTATTCTCCTCCATCTTGTTGGCAAAAGAACTTGTCAGAGGTCTCATACCTCTCAACACGGGCATGAGCCTGAAATCCCAATTTCAGCTCTTGGAACATCTCATATGTTCTATGGCGTTCAAAACATCATTGGAATCCCGATTCTAAGCCGTAAAGTATGGTGCACTAAACTATCAAGTAGTCATCAGGATGTGTCTGTCAGGTGTTCACAACATCCACAGATGATGTTGTAGGGGTTTGCACATCGAGCGGTGCATCAAAGACGTAAGCCTTCTGTGTAGCAGTGAGGACACTCCTCGGATTACGGACCTAGTCCGCATCATTGCTTACAATATCTTTCAACTTAATCTTTCTTTAGGAACATATTGAAACAGGGAGCTACAACATGAGCTATTTATCTACAACATATTTGCAAAGACAATTTAGACTATGTTCATGATAATTGAGTTCATCTAATCAAATTATTTAATGAACTCCCACTCAGATAGACATCCCTCTAGTCATCTAAGTGAAACATGATCCGAATCGACTAGGCCGTGTCCGGTCATCACATGAGACGGACTAGTCATCAACAGTGAACATCTCATGTTGATCGTATCTTCTATACGACTCATGTTCGACCTTTTGGTCTTCCG
Organism: Triticum urartu; assembly: GCF_003073215.2. Classification (NCBI taxonomy): domain Eukaryota; kingdom Viridiplantae; phylum Streptophyta; class Magnoliopsida; order Poales; family Poaceae; genus Triticum; species Triticum urartu. The sequence goes on from NC_053026.1 coordinate 29,756,950, forward strand.
TGTTCCAAGGCCATGTCTGTACATGCTAGGCTCATCAAGTCAACCTAAATGTTTCGCATGTGTCCCGAGGCCATGTCTGTACATGCTAGGCTCGTCAACACCCGTTGTATTCGAACGTTAGAATCTATCACACCCGATCATCACGTGGTGCTTCGAAACAACGAACCTTCGCAACGGTGCACAGTTAGGGGGAACACTTTTCTTGAAATTTTAGTGAGGGATCATCTTATTTAAGCTACCATCGTTCTAAGCAAATAAGATGTAAAACATGATAAACATCACATGCAATCAAATAGTGACATGATATGGCCAATATCATTTTGCTCCTTTTGATCTCCATCTTCGGGGCTCCATGATCATCGTTGTCACCGGCATGACACCATGATCTCCATCATCATGATCTCCATCATCGTGTCTTCTTGAAGTTGTCTCGTCATATATTACTTCTACTACTATGGCTAACGCTTTAGCAATAAAGTAAAGTAATTACATGATGTTTATGTTGACACGCAGGTCATAAATAAATTAAGACAACTCCTATGCCTCCTGCCGGTTATCATACTCATCGACATGCAAGTCGTGATTCCTATTACAAGAACATGATCAATCTCATACATCACATATATCATTCATCACATCCTTTTGGCCATATCACATCACAAGGCATATGCTGCAAAAACAAGTTAGACGTCCTCTAATTGTTGTTGCAAGTTTTTACGTGGCTGCTATAGGTTTCTAGCAAGAACGTTTCTTACCTACGCCAAAACCACAACGAGATATGCCAATTTCTATTTACCCTTCATAAGGACCCTTTTCATCGAATCAAATCCGAATAAAGTGGGAGAGACAGACACCCGCTAGCCACCTTATGCAACTAGTGCATGTCAGTCGGTGGAACCAGTCTCACGTAAGAGTACGTGTAAGGTCGGTCCGGGCCGCTTCATCCCACGATGCCGCCGAATCAAGATAAGACTAGTAACGGCAAGTAAATTGACAATATCGACGCCCACAACTGCTTTGTGTTCTACTCGTGCATAGAAACTACGCATAGACCTAGCTCATGATGCCACTGTTGGGGATCGTAGCAGAAATTTAAAATTTTCTACGCATCACCAAGATCAATCTATGGAGTAATCTAGCAACGAGGGGAAGGAGAGTGCATCTACATACCCTTGTAGATCGCTAAGCGCAAGCGTTGCAAGAACGCGGATGAAGGAGTCGTACTCGTAGCGATTCAGATCGCGGTTGATTCCGATCTAAGCGCCGAACCACGGCGCCTCCGCGTTCAACACACGTGCAGCCCGGTGATGTCTCCTACGCCTTGATCCAGCAAGGGGAGAATTAGAGGTTGGGGAAGACTCCGTCCAGCAGCAGCACGACGGCATGGTGGTGGTGGTGGAGCACGGAACTCCAGCAGGGCTTCGCCAAGCACTACGAGAGATGAGGAGGGAGAGAGGTAGGGCTGCGCCAAGAGGGAGATGATCTCGTGTGTGTTGCAGCCCCCAATACCTCAAGTATATATAGGGGAAGGGGAGGGGCTGCGCCCCCATCTAGGGTTCCCTCCCTAGGGGTGGCGGCAGCCCCAAAACCCATCTAGGGTTGCGGCCAAGGGGGGGGGGAGAGGGGGGCGCACCTAGGGTGGGCCTAAAGGCCCATCTGGACCTAGGGTTTGCCCCCTCCCACTCTCCCTTGCGCCTTGGGCCTTGGTGGGAGGCGCCCCAGCCCACCTAGGGGCTGGTCCCTTCCCACTATTGGCCCATGTAGGCCTCCGGGGCTGGTGGCCCCACCTGGTGGACCCCCGGACCCCTCCGGTGGTCCCGGTACACTACCGGTGATGCCCGGAACACTTCCGGTGGCCAAAACCATACTTCCTATATATTAATCATTACCTCCGGACCATTCCGGAACTCCTCGTGACGTCCGGGATCTCATCTGGGACTCCGAACAACATTCGGTAACCACGTACATACTTTCCCTATAACCCTAGCGTCGTCGAACCTTAAGTGTGTAGACCCTATGGGTTCGGGAGTCATGCAGACATGGCCGAGACAACTCTCCGGTCAATAACCAACAGCGGGATCTTGATACCCATGTTGGCTCCCACATGCTCCACGATGATCTCATCGGATGAATCACGATGTCAAGGATTCAATCAATCCCGTATGCAATTCCCTTTGTCTATCGGTACGATACTTGCCCGAGATTCGATCGTCGGTATCCCGATACCTTGTTCAATCTCGTTACCGGCAAGTCTCTTTACTCGTTCCGTAACACATCATCCCGTGATCAACTCCTTGGTCACATTGTGCACATTATGATAATGTCCTACCGAGTGGGCCCAGAGATACCTCTCCGTTACATGGAGTGACAAATCCCAGTCTCGATTCGTGCCAACCCAACAGACACTTTCGGAGATACCTGTAGTGAACCTTTATAGCCACCCAGTTACGTTGTGACGTTTGGCACACCCAAAGCACTCCTACGGTATCCGGGAGTTGCACAATCTCATGGTCTAAGGAAATGATACTTGACATTTGAAAATCTTTAGCATACGAACTACACGATCTTGTGCTAGGCTTAGGATTGGGTCTTGTCCATCACATCATTCTCCTAATGATGTGATCCCGTTATCAACGACATCCAATGTCCATGGTCAGGAAACCGTAACCATCTATTGATCAATGAGCTAGTCAACTAGAGGCTTACTAGGGACATGGTGTTGTCTATGTATCCACACATGTATCTGAGTTTCCTATAATACAATTCTAGCATGGATAATAAACGATTATCATGAACAATGAAATATAATAATAATTAATTTATTATTGCCTCTAGGGCATATTTCCAACACTTCCCGCCCGCATTCTTCGACTTTATGGTGCATCTGCTGGTCCATATCATGGAGGATATCATCCAACTCGGGCCGACGTTCCTGCACAGCATGATGCCGTTCGAAAGGATGAATGGTGTCATCAAAGGATACGTTCGCAACATGTCACGTCCAGAGGGAAGTATAGCCAGGGGCTTTCTGACCGAAGAGTGCATCTCCTACTGCACGAATTATCTAGGCATCGAGAACCCCGTTGGTCTGCCCGTCAACAGGCACCTCGGTAGGCTCGCTGGATGGGGTCACCGTGAGGGTCACCGCGAAATGCATGTCGACTTCGAGGGTCGACTCGCCGACTTTGAAAGAGCAAACCTAGTCGCGCTACAACACATAGACGTGGTCGATCCTTGGGTGGTAGAGCACAAAACCTTTATTGAGAAGACGTACAATGACCGAGGCCAACAGAGGACGGACGGAGATATAATCAAAGAGCACAACTCATGTTTCACGCGTTGGTTCAAGCAGAAGCTTCTGTCGTACCCTTTACATCAGGATTCTTCGGCGGAAGAACAACTCATATTCGCCTTGTCACAGGGCGCCGAGCACAACCTGATGACCTATGAGGCGTACGATATCAACGGCTACACATTCTACACCGAGAACAAGGACATGAAGAGCGATGGTTATCAGAACTCCGGGGTAACGATGGAATCCTACACCGGTAACGACAAGGACAGATACTACGGAAGGATCGAGGAGATCTGGGAGCTGAGCTACACTGGAGAGAAGGTCCCGATGTTCCGTGTCAGATGGGCCAAGAGCGTCCTAAAAGAAGACCGGTATTTCACCACCATGGTTATACCCAAAGCCAAATCCAAGACCGCGGGCGCAAACGTCACCGCGAAAAATGAGCCATGGGTACTGACTTCCCAAGTGGACCAATGCTTCTTCATTACTGACCCGTCAAAGCCCAGTCGTGTTGTCGTGAGGAGAGGCAAAAGGAAGATCATCGGAATGGATGGAGTAGCCAATGAGCAAGACTTCGACAAGTACGGCGACCCGAAGATCGAACATGACGACGACGATGAAGTAGCAGCACACACCACAAGAAGAAGCAGGACCACCCTACCTAAAGGACGTCCGTTCCACATAAGAACTCCATTTGCGAAAAAGAAGGGCAAGAAGATTGTGAACAGATAGCTAGCTAAGATCGATTGTATTTAAATCATAGTCTTCATTTCTCGATTGTATTTCATGGGCACTTTTTGATATCATGAATATTTTTAAATTTCACGGGCACTTTTTGAATTCATGAGGACACTCGATCTCGATCCCCCTCCACCGACGCCGACGAGCACCCGGCCACCCGCACCCTCGCCCGCTCCACCGCCGCCAACGGGCACCCCGCGCACCCTCCCCCGCTCCACCGCCGTCGCCGATGATATTTTCAAGTAACAAATTTGAACATATTTTTTAAAAAATTATTACTGTTTTTATAAAAAAATATTACTGTTATGATTTAAACAAGTTTGAACATATTTAAACACAAATAAATATCAAATAGCATTTAAAATGCAAAAAAAATTGCGGAGCCTGGGAATCGAATCCAGGACCTCTTGGTGTGTGTGCTATGTGCTGACCAGTCGGGCTAGTGGGCGGGTTCTAATGTGGATTGGGTTAGGTGCAATATAACATGTGCTCGAACTGTAATAAAAAAAACATTCTAATGGCGCACCGCTGCGGGGTGCGCCATTGCTATCTAAAAAAAGATTTCTAATGGCGCACCGAGGTGTGGTGCGCCATTACTAAGCTTCCCCCTAGCTATCCTCCCTCTCCCTCGCCAGATCCCCTTCGACCCTCTCTCCCTCACCAGATCCACCCGCGCGCTGCCCCGACCCTCACCGGACTCCACCCCCGCTGCCCCGCGCCCCCGCGCCCCCACCCCCGCCGCCCCGACCCTCGCCGGACTCCACACCCCCGCCGCCCCCACGCCCCCGCGCCCCCACCCCCGACGCCCTCTCAAAGATTGGGACTATCTTGCCTTATGTTTCAAACTTTGAACTATATACATGACTTCTATTTTATTTTTGAAATTCATAGAGTTAGGACTATCGTGTGGATGATGCTAAACAGAGATAGGAGTAGTAGTGGTGGCCATCTAGTTGGACTACTACTGCTAGGACTTGCTCCAGATTTTAGGATTTCTTTTCTTTTAGGATTTATTTTCTTCTAGGACTAGGTTTTTATTATTTTTCTGTTGTGATTGTTTTTTGAGCTCTTTCTTTTTCATTTCCTACTATCCTTATCCTAATTATCTTAAATTGTTATGATGTGTGTAATAGGATTAGATCTTGGATTTGCTAGTGGACTTTGGGAGTTTCTTAGCCAGCTTGGTGACTCCATATTTTTCACTATTTCAGCAAGTCTTTTGTAAGCATTAAACTTTCAGCACTACATTTCTATCTTATGTGTACATCTGTTTGCTTCCAATTGCTATATATGTATTGTTGTTACTAAAAATGATGAAGCTCCTGTCAATCGCTATACATATATATGTGTATGATGATCCTCCTTTCCTGCAGTAGTATAACTAGGATATAAAGCACATTGAACTAACAATCTTGTATGATGCCTAAACTACAATGATTCAGGAACATCAGATGACATAGCATGTGGATATTGACATAGGATGAGTAGATTAATAAGTGAGCCAAAAGTGATGGACAAACCTCATGCTAGGAATTCTCGAGGGTTGCAGTACATGGAATGCATTTGCAAATGCAGCCAAAACCTGATATATACCAAAAAAATTGTATAGAAATATGCTGAATTTTCTGCTCTGATTGTTGCTCAAAGAAATTTAGCAAAAAAAGGGGTCCTGGGAGACGCCGCCGCTGCTTGAGGCCCTTGAGAGGCCCTTCGTGTTGTGATGATTTTGCAGGTACCCCGAGAGGCCCTTGAGTTTGCCGGAATGTCGATTAACTTCCGTTCCGGAAAATTCGGGTACTCCATATGTCCTATTTTCAGCAAAGGTCATGCTGAAATTTTGCGTGAATTTTAGCATGACTTTGCTAAAAATCGGACATATGAGGTACTTGCTACTAATGCATGGGTCGGGGTATCTTAGTACTTAATTAAGTAGGATCAACTGCCCCTTTATTCTTGCTGCATTAAACCATAGGTGGCAATAGAGCCAAGTGATTAGGCCCAACTTAGAAATTCTCCTCGGCATCGATAAACCCTAGATGATAAACCCAACATAGGTGGCAATAGAGCCAACTGATTAGTGCCAAGTGATTAGGGCCAACCTAGGGTGCCTCGGCATCGATAAACCCTAAATGATGAAAACTTAGCATTTAGGGTGCCTCGGCGTCGACAAACCCTAAATGATGAAACCTTGGCTTTTAGGGTGCCTCGGTGTCGATGAGAACCTAAATGATGTACGCTTAGGCTTTTAGGGTGCCTCGGCGTCGACAAACCCTAAATGATAAAAGCTTAGCTTTTAGGATGCCTCGGTGTCGACAAACCCTAAATGATGAGACCATGATCTTGTTCCTTGACAATAACCAACTTTTTGACCAAACTTTTTTCCTATTTAGAGCGAAACATGGCCCACAATGATGAGGCCGGCGGTTCGGGCGGCAAGCAATTCTGGGAGCTGTCCCAGGAGTTGGAGGAAGAACCTCACCGCTATGAGGACGCCGCGGAAGACACCGATCCTGACTACACAACCCCTAGTGGCATCGGGGATGCCACCACTGATGATGGCGCCGCGGATGCCACCACTGATAATGGCGGCGCATGCACAGATGGCAGCCAACCGAAGAGGCAACGGAAGTACCGGCGCCCGAACGTGCTCGGCACCGTCAGGGAGGAATTTACTGAAGTGAACTCCGACGGGCATCCGACGGCGCCCAAACACGTAGTCAAGGGGTACTCGATTTAGCTCGGGTGCATTCTCCGGAGCACCGCCTCGATCAACACCGAGAACCTAAGGCATAAGGACCAAGGGAATTTGCGCAGCCTCCTCTTCACGAAGCAGCATGAACGATACAAGTTCCCCGCTGAGTTCGCAAACACACGCCTCTCGGGTAATAAAGTGAACGGTGCCGCCCTCACGACGATGAGCACGGCCCTGTCTACTTGGAAAAGCACGGTGAAGGCAATGATTGACAAAGGTGATAGTTATGAGAAGATCAAGGCGAAATATCCTTTGATGAGCGAAGATGACTACAAGGAGTTCAAGATCAAGTGCGAGAGCCCCGCAACCTCTGAATCAAGTCAGTGGGGGAAAGAAATGCGGCAATTGAACATAGGGGTCCACCAACTCGGTCCCGGCGGTTACAGAGTGGCGGAGCCTGTATGGGACAAGGAGGACACGGAGCGTGCCGAGCAAGGCCTACCGCCCCGCTTCGAGAAATACAGTGACAAGCAGACCAGGAACTTTCTCAGGGCCCGGTACAAGGAGGACCCGGTAACAAAGGAGCTTACCACAGATCCGAAGACCAAAGAGCTTGAGCTTGTTCTGGTAAGGAATACACCCCCGCGTAATTAGCTCCATATGGTTGCATTCTAATTAATCCCCAATATTTCTAAATGGTTCACGTTCCTTCCGCAGGACAAAGAAAGCAGTAGCGCGGGGTCGTCTCAGAGCTCCCCTTTCGACACCCCTTTGAATAGGGCATTGAACGTAATGAAAAACAGGGATAAGCTCAATAAGCCGACGTCAGCTGGTCGTGTGGCCGGCAAAGGCTTGTCCACAAAATGGTCATCATACTATGGCGCTGGTGGGCGAAAGGAGAAAAAGACCAGCTCGGAAAGCCAGTCGCGCGAGGTTGAAGCACTCAAGGCGCAAGTGGCGCGGATTCCGGAGATGGTCCAAGAGCAAGTGCAACAATAACTGGGATCGACGCTTACCGGCATTATGCCTACCTTGATTCATGGGATAACAACGTGGATTGCGGGTGGCCAACAGGGGCCGCCCCCGATTCCCAGCTTCATGGCTAGCAACTCACACAACGCGCAGGTGGCGCCATTGGTGTCTCCAGCGGCGGCGGTATTGGTTCTACGGCGGCGGCGCCATTGGTTTCTCCGGCGGCGGCGGTATTGGTGTCTCCGACGCCGGCATTGGAGCTTAATGCACCCGGGTGTACGCCGGCCGGCACCTCGCCAGCAAGCGGCCCCTCCATCAGTTGCACGCCCGCCGTTGGCGGTGCCTCGACATTAGCTGAGCTCGACGGCATCACGGTAACTAAGCCTCTCGGCCGAGGACTTCATCTCCTTGCCTTTGACTGGGCATCCCTGACGCCCTACATGTTTTCGCAGGGCGCCGCCAACATTCCTTGCACTCTCCTGCACTTCGTGGGCGGCGAGTTGGTCGATGTCTCCAAGGGCAGAATCGTTCAACAGGGCAACCCCGTGTTCCACGGTAATCCGATGCCACCCACAATGTATAGGGTTGAAGTGGTTCGGGTGCTGCCAGGCTGCGACGAGCTATTACCTCCGATTAGACCCGCTGGGGCCGATGAAGAAGATGAGATGACCCTCAGCGCCTGCGTAAGATGGCCCCTGCTTTGGCCAAAGAGCCAGATTCGTTTGGGGGAGGGGGACACCACCCCACAGACAAGACCGCCAGTCGTGCCGGCGCCAAGCCATGGCAAGAATGCCGCAACGCTACCGGACATGCCGGACATCCCTATGGCATAGGATCCGGACATGCATATGGCACAGGATCCGGACGACGACGACAACGACGATGGTACATTTACCAACGTCGATAAGTACTTTGCCGAACATGGGTACGGTGACGAGTTCTGCGGGCCTCCTTCTCAAGAACCCAAACAAGACGACCGCGATCTAGCTGGTACGGCGGAGAAACCCAATTGCAACAGGCGTCGTCTGGCGTTCAGTTCTCAGGAGACGCCTCCAGCTGCCGCCTTCACCGAGCCTCAGATAGCAGAGGTGCCAAATATTATCAGCCCCAACACGCTCAAGAAGGCGGTCTGTGAGCAGAACTCGGTCCCATTACAGCAGATCAAGAAGAAGGGCCGGAAACGGCCGACTAAAAAGGCCGCTGGTGCGAGCCAGCCAGCACCGAGTACGATCCGTGCTCAGGACGGGCCACCTTCACCTAAGGATATCTCGAGGAGGGTGCATGTGGCAGGTAGGGCGATGCTACCGACAAATATGCTCAATGCTACAACCGGTGCTATGCGGAGTCTGCACTACAGTGTTCTTTCTTTGGAGAAGCGGCATCTCAGAGAGAATGATGTGGCATACCCGGTTTTCTTGGCCAAGGTGCCAGAGGGCAAGGGCTTTGTGGATGGCGCCATCGGGGGTACGATCATCCTGCGGTTTGATGACATCTTTGCTATGTTCAACCTTCATCCGCTGCACTACACCTTCGTTCGGCTGTTTTCGCTGAGTATGGAGATGCGGATCATTAGAGACAAGACCCCGGACATCGTGATCGTCGACCCCTTCTACATGCGTGCCAAGCTCTTGAGCAGCGCTGGGGACCGCCAAGTCGCGAGTTCACACCTCGAAGACGTCATTCTGGCAAACCCAGATAAGGATAACTTCCTTGTGCCTTACTTTCCCGAGTAAGTCAACCCTTAACCGCCCTGTAACATATGATTTCTTAGATTTCGATCATTCTTTTTTTCTAACATTTCGTGTTCTGTGCAGTGACACACATTGCACACTCATCCTCTTAAGCCCGAAATATTCCATGGCCACGTATTTCGACCCGAACCGTAACTCCAAGATAGACTACACAAATATCAAGAAAGTTCTTGATGATGTTCTCCCTGGCTACGCCAAATCTGGAGGCACCTTCATCAGGGCAGTTCGTAAGTATGGCAAGCACGTGTTCGCCCACAATACGACGTTCTGCTATGTCAAGCAGCCGCCTGGCGGTCAAAAGGATGCCTACTACGCCCTCCATCACATGCGGGCGATCGTAAGGGACCATCATCACCTTCTGCTACCAAATAATCTCAAAGATTGGGCCGCGAGCTTGTCGGCAATCCAGTACGCGGACATCAGACAAGAATTCTTTCGCATCCAATCGGAGTTTGCGGACATCATCCATCAAGATGTCCTTCATACCTCGGGGCAGTTCTTCCTCAGATATCAACCATCCAACATTGAGATAGACGGAATGCTACAAATGCAGGCTGACAACGCCCGCGATTTCATGACCATCACGACAGACGGCGGCTTCATCCACGCTCCTGTCCATGAGTCGAGTCGAAAGTAGTGATGTGTGTAGTTCTGAAACATTGATTGGCTCATGTTGTAATTAAACTTTAATGAATTGTATGTCTCTTTGGTTTGGACAGTCGTTCAACTTAGATGTAATCGATGCTATTTATTAGTAGGACCATGAATCGTGCTATTAATGTCTTGCTTTTCTCTTCCGATCCTTTTGTTTCATACTTATATATTGCTTATGTATGTATTGTCTGTTGTTTGGCTTGTGCATAGAGATGCCGTCGTATGCCTTGTACAAGGGTAAGGTTCCCGAAGTCTACGACGACTGGGAGGAGTGTCGGAGACAGGTTCACCGTTTCAGCGGTAACAGTTACAAAGGGTACACCACTAGGGCGGAGGCCGAATCTAGATACGCCCGCTATCTAGCGGGAGAGAGGAGGGAGCGTTGGAGGAACCGGATGAAGACCAGTTTGATCGCGATGATGCTCATCGTGATGACCGTAGCTCTCTTCTATGTGATGGTAGTTTAGATGATTGATATCGACTTGTAATGTGAAGACAAACTCGATACTCGCGGTCTCGAGACTTGTAGTGTTTTATCTTTGTTCGGTCTTTTGAATTCGGAGACTAATATGATGAATTGTATTCGGAGACTAATCTTCTATTGTATTCGATGAATCTGCTGTTGCTGTGTGCTACTGTCTATATTCTGTCAAATAATATATTTTGTAACCTATGCAAAAATTAGAAAAGTAAAAAAAACCAAATATTCATACTAATGGCACATCACCACAAGGTGTGCCATTAGTATGTCAAAGGATATTAATGGCGCATCAAGACAGAGTGCGCCATTAGTATGACAAAGCAGATGGTTACATGTAACATCCCAAATTTTCAATTTGGAATGTTATACATAGATCATCATGCATATCATATTTTCTTACATTTTGGTTGATCCTAGAAATTTCACGCAACTCAAGGACCCTCGGAGAGAGTTGGAGATTTCGTTATTTTCATATTTGAGTTTTCTCAAATTTTGAAAAAGAGGATCATTTGATTTATTTATTTCATCTTCAAAAAATTTTCCGGTGTCAAAATATATAAGAGAGGGAATAATATGACTTTCCCAAATTAATGAAAAATGAAGATTTAATAAATAGATCAATTTTGTTTTACCGGAGTTTATTTGCATTTTAATTGGATAGGGAAAAATGCGCGTTTTCAAAATTGCATTTTAGGCCCGGAGAAAAGTTCATTTTGTTCGGCTCATTTTTAGGAGTCGGGGAAAATTTACTTTAGATTTTTCGGAGTTCGTTTAGATTTTCTTTTTGTTTTTCTGCGCGGAACCGATTTAAAAAAAAGGAGCCTCCCGCCAGGCCAGCCGGGCCAAAGGCCCAGCCAGCCGGCCCCTCCCCTCGCGCGCAGCGCAGGCGCCAGGCGCCAGGCGCCCAGGCAGCCGCCGCCGCTCCCTGGCCAAGTCCCAGCGGGACTTAGGTCGGTTAGCCCCTCCCCTTTCCTTGTTTCGTTTTTCTTTTCCTATTCCTAGTCTATTTCTTGTTCCCTACCCCAAGTAAATCCCCCCCTCACCTATATAAATACCCCACACCCCCCCTCCAAAACATCAAATCAAACCCTCTCCTCACATCAAACCCCAAGCCCCACACCACCCCGCGCCTCCCCAAGCCGCCGCACCACCTCACCACCGCCGCCGCCGCCTTAGCCGCCGCCGCCATAGCCGCGCCGCCCTTCACCCACGCCGCCGCCCTTGTGCATCGCCGCCGCCGCCCAACGTCGCCGCCGGAGCCCCGCTCGCCGGAACCTCGCCAAGGTTGCCCCGCGCCGCGTCTCTTTTTCTTTCTCGGTTCGGTTTTTCTTATAAACCGTTCCGATTCTTTTCTTCTTTTCTGATTCGTTTTCTTTCCGGTTCTTTTCTAAACCGTTCCGGTTTCTAGATCGGTTTTTCGTTTCGGTCTTTTTTCTCCGAAGACCCTAGATCGGTTTTCGTTCTTCTTTCGGACCGTTTGTCTCAACGAACGTGATCACTGATTTTTCCCCGGTTAACGACGCCCGTTCGTCTAACCGTTCGTCTTTTTCTTTTTGTCGGATTTATTCCGCGATCTTGATCTCAGATCCGATCTTCGTTCTAGTCTTTCTTCTCGCTCGTTTATCGGAATCAGGTGATTCAAGAGCCTGGAGTTTCGTTGCGAAACCGCCGTTCCGTCTAATCAACTTGAACAAGTTTTTGCCCCGGTAAAAAAAATTGACCTAGTTTCAACTTGCTAGAACCGAGTTGTTTTCTTCCGCCTTTTGTTTTCCGCCGTCTGTTCGGTTCTTTCTTTCTTTGCAACCGGAGTTCTTAAATTGAACTTTCTGGTTCGTTCTCTTGTTCGAGTTTTACCTGTGCATTAGATGAGTGCTTATTGTATGCTTGTTGTTTGTCTGCGTTAGATCACCCGGATTGCGCCGCTTGTTACTTCGAAACCCTAGGACTCGCGGATCATCAGCAAGGCAAGTAACACTTTGATCATACCTTTTCTACAACCCATGTTTTATTGCATTAGATCAATCCTCTCACATTGCATGATTAGGATCTAATCAAATTGTGGGATGGGAAGTATATGAGGTAGTACCTATTACCTGTCTATTATGAAACCTTTGGGAGTTACTTCTACGTTTGCTTATTATGCCATGCTATGCTAGTAGACGTGGATTGGGTGAGTGATATCCATGACAGATGTGAGTTGATAATTTTAATGGTTTATCTAAGGTGGCAACTTAAACACACATCTGGGTGGATTGAGGCACCTGATGTCTATCAGGACTTGCCTGTTTTTTTTCGTACCGCCACCCAGGCTCAAAGGGATCATAAGATCTTTCATGCTAGAAACTTCCGTGTGCAGCCACAAGCCATTATGGGCTCTGGCATAGTTGACTAAGTCGTGCGAACTCTTATAGGGGTAGACTAGCAGATGTAGGGGTTGTAGGTGGTACGGTCTACTCCATCGTAAGGTGCTAGCGCTTCTGAAAGACTATGTCTCGGTCATCCGTTTCTCAAACACCATGTAGTGTGAGAAACCAAACGGAGGCGATCGAGTCTTGTGAGTAAAAGTGCGCAAACCTCTGCAGAGTGTACAAACTAATCATAATTAGCCGTGTCCCCGGTTATGGACAACTTGAGTATCTAGTACTTGCATATCATGTGAATCTCAACATGTTACTTCTAATTAATGTTGTTGGGTTTTTAATTACTTTTAGTTGGGATTGAGAATGCTGTCAACCATTCTCAATGTTTCACAACCACCATGATAGTTAAATAAATTTATTCCTTTGCAGTAGGGAAAAATTGGCTTTACGCAAAAACTGTAACCATAGAGCTTTCCACCAGCCATATATGCATATAGTATAGCTGTTTCATTCCATTACTCTCTATGTGTGACATTGCCAGCATATTCCATGTGTTGACCCGTTTCGGGCTGCAACGTTAATGTTGCAGACTTTTCAGACGACGATTGAAGTGCTTTTAGGTCGTGGTTCTATACTCAGTGATGCCGCTGGAGTTGATGGACCCATTTACCTTCCAAGTCTTCCGCTGTTTTCGACACTATATGGCCTTAAGCCATATTTATTGTAATAAGTCTCTTTGAGACAACGATGTAATAAGTGTGTGATTGCCACTCTGCTATAAATCCTTCGATGTACTGTGTGGTGTCAGAATTACTGATCCAGGAATGACACCTGAGCACAGAGATCAGACTGTTTGAGGTCTGGTCGCTACATTACATATGGTCCCCCGGGAGGCATACTAATGGCGCACTTCCTGGTGCGCCATTAGCATACCAGATACTAATGGCGCACCAGTGGTGCGCCATTTGTAAAAAATTCTAGTGGCGTGATACTAGTGGCGCACCGGTAGTGCACCATTAGTAGGCAAAATCGGTGCGCCATTAGTAGGCCTTTTCCTAGTAATGACTAAACTAGGCATTTGGGACTAAATGAAGAAGACTCTCAAGTAAAGTTTTTTTTAACTTTTGGGACTTTTCCAACAATGTCCTCCATGCACCCATTAGCCCCCACCCCATGATGTTGTTCGATTGTTATTTTTCTATATACTAGAGGCAACATGGTCATTTAATAACCTCTAGGAAGGGACTTTTTAGTCTCCGAAAACAAATTGAGAGACTTTTTAAGGACTAGGGGCTTTTTAGTTGAGACTAAAAAAAGTCTTAGGACTAGAGAACCAAACACCACCTAATTATGCTTGGCTTAGCTAGCTCTCCAAATATTCACCGGCGACCAAGACTATATATGCATGCATGCGCTTGAGTGAGTGAGTGACGCATACGCTTACGGTTACGGCCTTACGGGTGAGACCACGTACCGACGGACCAACGCCTTTTCAACCAGGAGAAACACACTTGACGCCCGGCACCATTTCTCTCCCTCTCTCACCCATTTTAGACAGTCAAAAGTATAAACTCCACTAGTAGAGGTGTAGGAGCAATAGATTCTGGTTGTCTTGATCCAGTCGTTGACGTTGCATGCTTGATTTGATCATCTCTAACGATCATTACCGATCCAAACGTGTCAAACAAATCAATTATATCCTGCACTAGTACGTAACCAATATTTTTTACACGCAGACGCGGAAGCTCGTAAAAATGCACACACACTTACCCTCTATGAACGTACTCATACACCCCTACCTCTATAAGCACCCCCAAAGGACTGAGCCGGCACATCAATCTTGAGATAGACGAAGTCGTCACAGACGCCTTCGTAATCGGCATGAACGTCTCTTCTCATTGAACACATATCACCGGAAGGCTTGAAATAAATGCAGAAAATTCTATCACCAATGCTAAGTATGAGATTTAAACCCTGTTGGGTTGATTCCACAACAAGGAATCTACCCATCCGAGCTACGTACTAACCAATAATATGGCAGCGGTTGAGGAAGCGAGAGATAAGACATTCAGCGTTTTCTTTACATTAGGTTGGACATTTAGCTTGTATAGTACTACTACAACAACCATTTATATCTTTCGGTGCTGTGTGTCCGTAATGTTCCATTTATTTCCACAGGACTGCATGCATGCATGTCTATCCGAACATGCATGTACAATGTATAAGTAAAAACTCCTTCAGCGATGGAGATGCATAGAACTTGCATGTATGCATCAGTATCGCCACTCCGGTGGCGGCGCACACTAAACCAAGCCTTGTTGCGCAACGCCGGCGGCGGCCATCAACCCCCCCCCCCCCCCCCCCCCCCCCCCCCCCCCCCCCCCCCCCCCCCCCCGCGCCCTTCCCCCTTGTCCTCACCAGGGCCCACTTTCCGGGCTTCTCAAGGTCCCCTTGGCCATCCATGGTAAGCTACATCGTCTTGGGAAACTGTCAGGTATGCGGTATGCTCTTTCGACTAGCCTGCTTTGTCTGCCGCTCACAAGCCCCTCCGCCTGCTTCCCTAGTCTGTTGATCGGTTGCTGTTTGCTGTTTCTGCATCGCCCTTGAACTTTGGTGCTTCTAGGTCTTTCCTGCTGCTTGTCGCATCTGTATCGTCCTTGAACATTCGGGCTTCTCCACCAATCCCTCCTTAGGTTTACGGGCACCTTGCCATCTTGTTGTCTGGTCGTCCTTCTTCTTGCGGTTTATGGTCACCTTGCCAGTTCCAACGACGCTGCGGCTTGCTCAGGAATGAGATGCCTGGATCATGGTGATGTTGGGCCCGATAGGTACTTCGTTCGAGAGCTGCATGCTCGAGCACTATGGTTGTGGCACCGTGCGGCCGGTCGCCGGCGCTCGCCTGGCTTTCCCCCTGTTCGCGGAAGTCCTATCCAGTGGAATCCGCTGCTCGCCGGAGTTCTTTGCGCGCTTGCTCTGTCATTGGTTTGGTGGCTTTCCGGCGGGTTTCCGCGCCAGGGAGTTGACCGTTGGCCGGGTTGAATTCGAGGTGGCGCATGCAGGTATTGCATGGGAGATTGCACGTCGGAGGCGCTGGAAGTGCGGTATCCTGGAGGTCTCCGTCTCGTTACGTAACTTTTCCTGCGTGGTGCAACCGGGGTCGGGGCGGTCACGTCCGCGTGTTGCACCCTCGCATCTGCCCTCGCTGCTTGGCTCGCCCCCCCCAGCTCGCTCCAACGTCTACCTCGGACCAGTGGCGAATCTTGCACAAAATTGAAGGGTAGGCCCAAAACATCAAGTTTCTAAGTCTACTGAGCAAATTCATTGCAGTTTACATGTTAAACACCTCAGTATAATTCTCAAGTTGCATGTTTAGCTGAAATATTAATATGATTTTTGGAGGGTAGGCTTCAGCCTATTGAAGCCCCCCTAGTGGAATCGCCACTGCCTCGGACCTCGATCTCTGCTGGCAGCCCAGGCACCCCAGATTTCCTGCGATCTGCTGAGCACGTATCTGCATGGCGTCCTGCCCTAAATGCTAGTCATCATAGCTCCACTACCTTTAATCCGCCTTCCACGCTGGCAGCCGAGGAACCCAGCCTATCCGCTAGCAACTCTCGTGGGCATGCGGACGTAGCCCCTCTATCTATGTCTGGTCTACCTTCCTCCGCTGGCCAGCGAGCCTCCCAACTTAATGGCACTAAGGTGCTACGTCATAATTCCTACTTGCATGCCCTCCTATCGAGCTTCGTTTCAAGTGCACCCATGCCAGCTGAACCGCGCAAGCTCTCCAATGCCATAAAGCTGTTCCCAAAGCCTAAAGATTTGCATCTCAGATGCTTTAGATGCTTGTCTTACCGTCATCGTAGGAAAGATTGTAGAGACCCTCTAGTCTGTTGGGCATGCAGACGGGTGGGATATATTAGTCATGAGTGCAAGCGGCGGCGTCTTGACCACTCTCAGACTCCTCGTTCTCCACCTAGCGAGTGAATTGCAAAAAACCACTACATTAAAGCGTAGGTTTGCAGAAAAGACTCTTCTACGAATTTGTGCCCGAAAACACTGATTCTTGGCCTAATTTTTTGCAGAAAATACTAGTTGATGGCTTTAGCCCATTTGATGATGATTATGACAGATGGAGCCTACCATTTGCTGATGTGGACAACGGTCTTTTTGCCAAAACGTCCTTCCCTCCCTAAAAATTCTCCCCTAAAAAACTACCCTCTCTGTGCTCCTCCACCTCCCTCCGGCGCGCCCCCGCCTCCTAGCACCGCCACCTCCCTCCCGACGCGCCCGCGCCTCCCAGCGCCGCCACCTCCCTCCCGGCGCGCCCGCGCCTCCCAGCGCTGCCACCTTCCTTCCCGGCTACGACCCCGACGCGCAGCTCAGGTGCAAGCGCAGCAAGCGGTGGCCGCGCGGCGGCAGGCAGCTCGGGCGCGATCCTTGCCTCCCGACGGAGCAAGCGGCGTCGACGACGCACAGCTCAGGAACAAGCGGCGGCGTGCTTGACCCCGCCCTCCCAGCAGAGGAAATAGCGGCGGCGGCGCCCTTGACCCCGACCTCCCAGGGGAGCAAGCACCAATGGCGCCGCGCAGCTTGGCACAAGAAGCGACGGCGGCGTGCAAGCTGCAGCAAGCAGCGACCTCGACGGTGAGCGCGCGGTGGCCGACGGTACCAAGCGCATGGCGACTCCAAGCCGGCAGCGTTGCCGCGTGCATGAACCAGACACCGCCTCGTCCTCTGGTGCTCGTCCCACCACCGCCAGGTGCGACACCACCGGCCAACGGCGACGAGCCAAGCTCTCCCCCCTCTAGACGGTGTGGCCATGGCTGGCGACGAGGACCATGAGCGC
Source organism: Triticum urartu (assembly GCF_003073215.2). Lineage (NCBI taxonomy): Eukaryota > Viridiplantae > Streptophyta > Magnoliopsida > Poales > Poaceae > Triticum > Triticum urartu. The sequence continues at coordinate 29,774,745 of NC_053026.1, forward strand.
CGATGCCTCTGCTGCAGGCCGGCGATGAGGAGCTGATTGGGTTTTATACTTTTACCCGAAGGGTGACTATGCAAAAATACCAGGGCCCCACATGTCATAATCGAGGTTAAAATGCATAAAACGGTTAATCAGTGTTTTTTTTGCAAAAGCTTAGGACTAAAATCAGTGTTTTCTGGCACAAATTCGTAGAAGAGTCTTTCCTGCAAACCTACGCTTCAATGTGGTGGTTTTTCGCAATTCACTCCCACCTAGCGCTCCTCCTCCAGTTACCCAGTCCACGGATGATGCTATTTATACCCCCGCAGAGCCCCTACCGCTCTCCACTCCCACCTGCAGCACCTCCTCGTTCACCTCGCCCCACTCCACTGCCCTACCCCTCGCTCTCTCTGCGCCTGCTCCTCTCCTTCCCATGGAACCTGTTGGTGCGAGATCGCCCAACCTCGCTGGATGTGCACTACGCTCTGGCCCCAAACCAAAACGCCTTAGTTTGCCTGGTTAACATCTCCCCACCCATGCCGGGCTTTCTCCCTTGGCTTAAGCGCTTGCTTGATGAGCGGCTGGGCATCACGGTTGTCCGGTTCGCCAGCTGCACCACTGGCACTATGTTCGTTGTCTTCCTCGTCAAGCTGAGCAAGCTGCGGCGATGAGGGCAAACCCCATCCTTATTACCACTCATCGGGTGGACATCCTACCACACAATGCCGACGACAATGCCTTCACCTTCTCCTTACACCACCTTGTTAGCCTTTCCCTAGCCAAAATGCCTCTTGAGCTATGGGATCGTAGCGGGGTCTCAGCCAGCATCACTGGTTTTGCTAGCCTCCTGGGGATCGACCACGCATGCATTCACGGGTCGGACTTCTCATGCATTTTCGTCCTAGTCAAGGTCGAAGCACTCCAGCATATCCCTCACCATCTTGCCTTTCACCGAGTTGATGGTGCCGACATTTACGCCGACATCACGATCAACGAAGTCTGGGACGTGGCACGCACACTAGGCTCTCCATCCTCGCCGCCCTCACCGCACTACGTCTTCCGCCCAGGCAGGGATGATCCCAGCCCTTCAAGAGGTGTTCGGCATAGCCACGCTAACCCTCGTTTATCCAACCTTGTGTGTGGCCAGTCGGAGGGCAGGCGGTCTATGATTGATCGTGCATTCCGAGCTTTCCAGTTCCCCCACTCTGCCACATTTGATGATTGCATCGCCATGTTCAAAATCTCAACCAAGCCCAAGCTATGTCCACCCGTGACTTTTTCCATCCCCACCATAGAGGAGGTCGCACATGAAGATGAGGATCGTTGTTGCCTTAAGTCTAAACTTCTTTCCACCGAAGTTCGACGCTCCCATGCGGTTGTGGCCTTTGATGCCGAAACCCTAACTTTCACCTTCTCTGTTAGAATGAGTAAACGTAAGTCCTTCTCTGGGGTCATTGTGGTTGGGCCAGTTGGCACCGACACAAGCCACTTCCCGTGCTTTGATATCACGCTTGGAAAGGTGGAGCGACATAACTGTCGCTCGATCCTTTTCAAGCTATGGACAAAAACAATTTCAGGAGATTTCTGTTCCCGCATGCTTCCACTGCTTCCCGCGGTGGAGTGCAAGCATCCACCAAAATCTTCGCTCCCTGCTTCGCTGATCCCGGATGTTGGGCCGCTCCTCACTCTTTCCGGGGCACCCATCCATCCTGCCCTTAACCTTCCACTGGCCCAGATCCAAGTCCAAGCCCATCAGGTACTCAACTCCAGGCCCATTTGCCCTAGGCCCTTCACAACCATCCCAGACTCCACTCCGGGCCTGCTACCTAGCTGCTTCTTCTCACCAGTCACATGTACTGATATGCGACATGGGGCCTGTGCTATTCTCCCTCTCGAGGTTGCCATCAGGTTCTGCCCTTGCAGGATTCCACAGCCTGAACCCTCCGCCGCTGATAAGCTCTCATCCCCCGCCATGCTACACCTCCTTGGCCCAGTTCCAATCATCATCCCAGACTCGCCACCAGCGCTTGTTGCCCTGTCGGCGGCGGGCATGGGACAGGCTGACGACGCTCATGTTTCAGACGCCCCTCCAGAAGGGGATCTTGGCGGCGGATCTGCGCTCTCTCCAGAGCGGGTGGAGGGCATGGTGGCCTCCCCCTGTCGCAACCCACACATCCGGGAGCTCTACGATGGGGTGCGCATCGACCCCATCGAGCGCGCCTCCAAGCACAAGGCCTCTGCCAGCCTCCCAGACGGTGGGTAGGGGGCGTCGCGCTTCGGAGAGAAAGAAGGAGAAGGCCAATGCCGCCTCGATCCTGCAGCTCCCCCTTCAGGGGACGCCGAGGCCGTTGGCTAGGAGCAAGGCCAAGCAACTTTCATGCTGCTGCGACCTGAACTTTGAGGCAGTCATCGCCGATGCAGCTCAGCCCTCCCCCTCTGAGGGCAGCGACGCATTGGGCCCTGCAGAGCCAACCAGGTCCAGTCATGAGTAGGCATCAAACATATGTCTTGATTGGCAAGGAGACCACTTTCTGTATCTGTTCTAGCAGTGCGTTTTACTCCTTGCTTCATGCTCTATTTTATGCTATGTCTTATGTTCTGTTTAAGTTCAGAGTCTCGCCATGCGTGTCCACCTTAAGCTGTAGCAGGTTGTCTCCAGGTCTTTTATGCTAGTTGCTTTGTCATCTCAATTGTACTGCTGCCGATCATCATGTAAGCTCTTTTGAGCATATCTCAAGTCTAGTGAATCTAGTTTGCTTCATTTTTCATCCCTTACTTTACATCTTCGTGATCATGTCCCTTCCATCATGAGAATTCTAAATTGGAATGTTAGAGGGCTTGGTCATGCTGACAAATGCTCGTTGGTCAAAGATGCTATTCTGGCCAGTCGACCGGATGTTGTATGCTTGCAGAAGACCAAGTTACAGGTGGTGGACAAGTGGAAGGCGGCCTCCTTTCTGCTGCCAAATCTGCGCACTACCATTTTCATGCCTGCTTGTGGCTCTTCGGGTGGTCTCATGGTGGCATGGGACGAAGATGTTATAACTAGTGAAGAGTTAGCCAAGAACCAATTATGCATCTCCATGGGGTTCAGCTCACTCACTGGCTCCTGCTCTTTCACACTATCTACTGTCTATGCACCATGTGATGCTTCGGAGAGGCCTGCTTTTTTCCAAGTCTTGGAACAGGTTTCTGCTGGAATCAATGGGCCTTAGATTATGTTGGGAGATTTCAATATGTACCATTTGGACATGAAAAGTCAAGGGGCAGAAAGAATTGGCTAGTCATGCACAGCTTCAATGCTTGGATACGGGAGGCGGCCATGGATGATATAAAAATCATGAACCACAGTTATACATGGTCAAACAAAAGAAGAAACCCTACTCTGGTGAAGCTGGACAGAGTACTTGTAAATGCATACTAGAATTTAGGCTTTCTGCACACAGAAGCGACAGCTAGAACTGCGGTCACCTCGGATCACACACCCTTTATGGTTGATTTCAACAAGAGCAGTGCAAGAAGCAGATTTTTCAGGTTTGAGAATCACTAGATTCAGAACCAGAAAATTAAAGAACTGATTGTCCGGAAGTGGCCCAAAGGCACAAGACACTTTGCCTCTGCTTTCTCCAGGTTTAACCACAAGCTGAGGAAGCTGAGGGCGGCAATTAGAAAAGTGAACAGATTAAGCACTCTGCTGGCCTTAATCCTCGATAACTGCAAGCATGTGGTTCAATACCTTGATCTAGTTGAGAAAATGAGGAGCCTCTCTGCTCTAGAGTTCTCTATCACAAAGCACGCAACAAAAAAAGCTTAGCAAGTCATTTTGTGGCAAGTAGCCGCATGGAGGCGCCGAGCAAAAATTAGGGACTGCGTTCTAGGGGATGAAAACACACGGTTTTTCCATGCAGCCGCCAGTAGCCACCATAGATGCAACATTATCAAAATGCTGAACAATGAGGGAGTTTCCTTCTTTGATGATGAAGCTAAGCTCTCTATTGCCTCTGACTTCTTTGAGGAGATCTTCGGTCAGACATCTGCATCACTGCCCTCGGTGAATATCCATCAACTATACGAGCTAGCTAATTTGCAAGAGTTAGAGACCCCCTTCACATGGGGTGAGGTGGTTGACATCATACGACGACTGCCAAATAATAAGAGCCCGGGGCCTGATGGTTTTACTATGAATTTTACAAAGCCTTCATGCCTATTATCAAGGATGATCTAGTGCACCTTTTCCAAGACATCTATGATCAGGTGTCAGAGCTACACGGAGTAAATTTAGCAAATATAGTGTTGATACCCCAAAAGGACAATCCTGTGGATATTAAGGACTTCAGACCCATCTCCTTGGTGCACAGCCTGCCGAAACTGGTCTCCACTGTCCTTGCTTCTCGTTTACAGAGAAGATATCGGAGCTCGTGCATCAACTACAATCTGGTTTCTTGCCCGGGAGGTGTATAGCTGAAAATTATGCACTAGCAGCTGAACTGGAACAACAGGCTAAACTACGACGCAAGCCGATGGTGGCTCTGAAGCTGGAATTCTGCAAGGAGTTTGATAGTGTCAGCTGAGAAGCACTCCTCAAAATTCTCTCTTTCAGGGGTTTTGGAGACTGCTGGGTTCGCTGGATCTCGGCAATGCTGACGTCCAACACTTCTAGAATCTTGATCAATGGCAAGCTGGGACACACCATCAAGTCAAAAAGTGGTTTAAGACAGGGAGACGCCCTCTTGCCCTACCTCTTCATTTTAGTGGCAGATGTTCTACAGCAGCTCTGTCGTTTGGAACACAGTGCAGGAAGATTAAAACACCCACTAGGAGTGGATGCTTTCTTTCCAATCCTCTAGTATGCGGACGACACGCTGATTCTGTTTCAGTGTGATGTTGAACAAGAACGGATTATCAAGCAGATTGTGCAAGACTTCTCCAGCTTCACAGGACTGCAGATTAATTTTTCAAAGAGCACACTAGTTCCTATCTGTGTAGATCAGGACACCAGCTTTGTGATTGCTGAACTGCTGCAGTGCCCGATATCATCCTTTCCCTGCACCTACCTCGGTCTCCCGCTCTCTGTTAACAAAATCACACATGGGCTCTTAATCCTAGTCATACACAAGGTGGATAAACGACTGTCAGGCTGGCTTGCAACCTTCCTGTCCTGGGGGGCGAGTTACCTTGATAAACTCAGTACTAGCATCCATCCCCAACTACTGCATGACATGTTTCCTATGGCCCAAGCAGTCCATAGAAAAGATGGAACAAATTTTAAGAGGCTTCCTTTGGCAAGGAAAAAACTCAACAAAAGAGGGGCATTGCTTGGTTGCATGGGACACAGTGATTACGCCCAGGTTGAATGGAGGCTTGGGAATTAGGGACCTCACGACACATAACATGGCAATGATTTGCAAGCTCACGTCTAACATTCTGCAACACAACGAAGTTCCATGCTTTACTTGGTTCGTCACACAGTATTGCCAGAAGGAGATCTCAGCTCTCCGGCGTAGCAGAGATACTACCATGTGGAAATGTTTGAAATCATCACCGCACCTCGTTCTTCCCTCAACACAATGTAAGCTGGGTGATGGCAGTCGGATCTCCTTCTGGTTTGACCACTGGCTTCAATGCGGCAGGCTGCAGTTTCCTTTTCCTGTGCTTTTCTCCTTCGCTTCTTACAAGCACTACACGGTGGCTTCGGAATTCAGGGAAGGGTAGTGGTCTCTTCATCTGCACCCCAATTTATCCAGCACAGCCTTAGTAGAGCTTGAAACTTTGCTTGGCTTCCTGCTCTCTGTGCAATCAGACTTATACAGAGCAGATACCAGGACACCTACGGCAATGAATGGAAGGCTTTCGACCAAATACTTCTCAGATCTTCTTGCCTTCAGAGGAGTGGAGTGCCCACTGGCCACAAGCATTTGGGATCCTATCATCCCCTGTAAGAACAGAGTGTTCTTATGGATCGCTCTTAGAGGCAAAATGAACACCAGGGATAATATGATGAACAAGCATTGGACGGCCATTGCGCCGCATAATGGTTTTGATGTCTGCCCAACAGTGGAAAGCATTGATCATATCATCCTGCGATGTAAGCTTGCGGACAAAGTTTGGGGCAAGATGGGGCTTCTTGCGACTGCCACTACATCATCTTCAATGAAGGATTTCCTATGCTATCGTGCTTCAGCTGATTCTTATGGGAAGCTTTGGAACGTTTTGCTCGCGGCGGGTGCTGTTGGATTATGGAGAGCATGGAACGAACGGGTTTTCGACAAGGAAAGCTGACATACTGCACGTGCACTCCATGAGGTTTCTGAGCTTCTTAGGCTTTGGAGCTCGCATGCCAGAGTGGCTGATGATCGCTGCACGATTTTAGGATGGGTTGACTTTCTTGTAACTCCTTAACACTGCTCCCCCCAATCTCTCCTCCGCCTTTATTGTAATCTCTTCCTAAACGGTTCGGTGGTGGCCTGCTGCACTCTTAGCGCATGTTTACATCACCTTCATGTAATTGGCCTTTGGCCTCTCGGGTTTACCCCGTTTTGAATGCATAAAGTAGACTATCTCTACCTTTTCTTTCAAAAAAAAGAAATACGGAGTATCTAGGAGGGGAACATGCATCATCAGATGGTTTGGACCCACACCTCATGGGCGGGCTTCGCTCGATCTATAAAGCTGTTCAGCGTACGTGTGGGCCGGCGCATCCAGACCAGATATTGGAGTGTATTGAAGGAAATATGCCCTAGAGGCAATAATAAAGTTATTATTTATTTCCTTATATCATGATAAATGTTTATTATTCATGCTAGAATTGTATTAACCGGAAACATAATACATGTGTGAATACATAGACAAACAGAGTGTCACTAGTATGCCTCTACTTGACTAGCTCGTTGATCAAAGATGGTTAAGTTTCCTAGCCATTGACATGGGTTGTCATTTGATTAATGGGATCACTACATTAGGAGAATGATGTGATTGACATGACCCATTCCGTTAGCTTAGCACACGATCATTTAGTATGTTGCTATTGCTTTCTTCATGACTTATACATGTTCCTATGACCATGAGATTATGCAACTCCCGTTTACCGGAGGAACACTTTGTGTGCTACCAAACGTCACAATGTAACTGGGTGATTATAAAGCTGCTCTACAGGTGTCTCCAAAGGTACTTGTTGGGTTGGCGTATTTCGAGATTAGGATTTGTCACTCCGATTGTCGGAGAGGTATCTCTGGGCCCTCTCGGTAATGCACATCACTTAAGCCTTGCAAGCATTGCAACTAATGAGTTAGTTGCGGGACGATGTATTACGGAACAAGTAAAGAGACTTGCCGATAACGAGATTGAACTAGGTATTGAGATACCGACGATCGAATCTCGGGCAAGTAACATACTGATGACAAAGGGAACAACATATGTTGTTATGCAGTCTGACCGATAAAGATCTTCGTAGAATATGTGGGAGCCAATATGAGAATCCAGGTTCCACTATTGGTTATTGACCGGAGATGTGTCTCAGTCATGTGTACATAGTTCTCGAACCCGTAGGGTCCGCACGCTTAACGTTACGATGACAGTTATTGTGATGGCCTGGCTTATTAGGGATGATAGACTACTCATATCAATAAGGAATTCTTTCTTTTCCGGTAGCCCATTCGGACAGAACTCCAAAGTTAAGCGTGCTCAGCTTGGAGTAGTGTCAGGATGGGTGACCGACCGGGAAGTTGCTCCCGGGTGCGCATGAGTGAGGACAAAGTGCGCAGAAAAGACTAGTATTGATCTGTGGGGCCGGTCTAGATCCCGTCAGGAGTAACGACCACCAGCGGGTGTGTCCGGGGCGTTACAAGTTGGTATCAGAGCCGACCCTCGCGGTTACACGGATGGTTGCGGATAGGTGCGTGGTCATGTTGTTCATGACGGTTGTGACCCGTCGTGGCACACGACATGACACATGTACTGGACTGGAAGCACAAACGTATGTGCCAAGAGGGAACGTTCCTGTGGCCCGACGAGGACGTCGGTTCCTCTGAGTGGGGGTGTATGTGATGGCCTGGCTTATTAGGGATGATAGACTACTCATATCAATAAGGAATTCCTTCTTTTCCGGTAGCCCATTCGGACAGAACTCCAAAGTTAAGCGTGCTCAGCTTGGAGTAGTGTCAGGATGGGTGACCGACCGGGAAGTTGCTCCCGGGTGCGCATGAGTGAGGACAAAGTGCGCAGAAAAGACTAGTATTGATCTGTGGGGCCGGTCTAGATCCCGTCAGGAGTAACGACCACCAGCGGGTGTGTCCGGGGCGTTACAAGTTGGTATCAGAGCCGACCCTCGCGGTTACACGGATGGTTGCGGATAGGTGCGTGGTCATGTTGTTCATGACGGTTGTGACCCGTCGTGGCACACGACATGACACATGTACTGGACTGGAAGCACAAACGTATGTGCCAAGAGGGAACGTTCCTGTGGCCCGACGAGGACGTCGGTTCCTCTGAGTGGGGGTGTATGTGATGGCCTGGCTTATTAGGGATGATAGACTACTCATATCAATAAGGAATTCCTTCTTTTCCGGTAGCCCATTCGGACAGAACTCCAAAGTTAAGCGTGCTCAGCTTGGACTAGTGTCAGGATGGGTGACCGACTGGGAAGTTGCTCCCGGGTGTGCATGAGTGAGGACAAAGTGCGCAGAAAAGACTAGTATTGATCTGTGGGGCCAGTCTAGATCCCGCCAGGAGTAACGACCACCGGCGGGTGTGTCCGGGGCGTTACAGTTATATTATGAGTTTATATTTTTTGATGTACCGAAGGTTGTTTGGAGTCCCGGATATGACCACGGACATGACGAGGAGTCTCGAAATGGTCAAGACATGAATATTGATATATTGGAAGCCTATGTTTGGATATCGGAAGTGTTCCGGGTGAAATCGGGATTTTACCGGAGTACCGGGAGGTTACCGGAACCCCCCGGGGACATAATGGGCCTTAGTGGGCCTTGGTGGAAGAGAGAGGAGGCGGCCAGGGCAAGGGTCGTGCCCCCTCCCCCTAGCCTGAATAGGACAAGGAGAGGGGGGTGGCGCCCCCCTTCCTTCTTCTCCTCCACCTCTTTCCCCTCTCAATCCTAGTCCAACAAGGAAAAGGGGGGAGTCTTACTCCCGGTAGGAGTAGCACTCCTCCTGGCACGCCCTCTCCCTTGGCCGGCCGCACCCCCTTGCTCCTTTATATACAGGGGCAGGGGGCATCCCAGAGACACAACAATTGATCTGTTTGATCTTTTAGCCGTGTGCGGTGCCCCCCTCCACCATAGTCCACCTCGATAATACTCTAGCAGTGCTTAGGCGAAGCCCTGCGTCGGTAGAACATCAACATCGTCACCACGCCGTCGTGCTGACGAAACTCTCCCTCAACACTTGGCTGGATCGGAGTTCGAGGGACGTCATCAGGCTGAACGTGTACTGAACTCGGAGGTGCCGTGCGTTCGGTAATTGATCGGTCGGATCATGAAGACGTACGACTACATCAACCGCGTTGTGCTAACACTTCCGCTTTCGGTCTACGAGGGTATGTGGACAACACTCTTCCCTCTTGTTGCTATGCATCACCATGATCTTGCGTGTGCGTAGGAAATTTTTTGAAATTACTACGTTCCCCAACAGTGGCATCCGAGCCATGTTTTATGCGAAGATGTCATATGCACGAGTAGAACACAAGTGAGTTGTGGGCGATATAAGTCATACTGCTTACTAGCATGTCATACTTTGGTTCGGTGGTATTGTTGGATGAAGCGACCCGGACCGGCATTACGTGTACGCTTACGCGAGACTGGTTCTACCGACGTGCTTTGCACACAGGTGGCTGGCGGGTGTCAGTTTCTCCAACTTTAGTTGAACCGAGTGTGGCTACGCCCGGTCTTTGCGAAGGTTAAAACAGCATCAACTTGATAAACTATCGTTGTGGTTTTGATGCGTAGGTAAGAACGGTTCTTGCTAAGCCCGTAGCAGCCACGTAAAACTTGCAACAACAAAGTAGAGGACGTCTAACTTGTTTTTGCAGGGCATGTTGTGATGTGATATGGTCAAGACATGATGCTAAATTTTATTGTATGAGATGATCATGTTTTGTAACCAACTTATCGGCAACCGGCAGGAGCCATATGGTTGTCGCTTTATTGTATGCAATGCAATCGCCCTGTAATGCTTTACTTTATCACTAAGCGGTAATGATAGTCGTAGAAGCATAAGATTGGCGAAACGACAACGATGCTACGATGGAGATCAAGGTGTCGCGCCGGTGACAATGGTGATCATGACGGTGCTTCGGAGATGGAGATCACAAGCACAAGATGATGATGGCCATATCATATCACTTATATTGATTGCATGTGATGTTTATCTTTTATGCATCTTATCTTGCTTTGATTGACGGTAGCATTATAAGATGATCTCTCACTAAATTTCAAGATAATAGTGTTCTCCCCGAGTATGCACCATTGCCAAAGTTCGTCGTGCCTAGACACCACGTGATGATCGGATGTGATAAGCTCTACGTCCATCTACAACAGGCGCAAGCCAGTTTTGCACACGCAGAATACTCGGGTTAAACTTGATGAGCCTAGCATATGCAGATATGGCCTCGGAACACTGAGACCGAAAGGTCGAGCGTGAATCATATAGTAGATATGACCAACATAGTGATGTTCACCATTGAAAACTACTCCATTTCACGTGATGATCGGTTATGGTTTAGTTGATTTGGATCACGTGATCACTTAGAAGATTAGAGGGATGTCTTTCTAAGTGGGAGTTCTTAAGTAATATGATTAATTGAACTTAAATTTATCATGAACTTAGTCTTGATAGTATTTTGCAAATTATGTTGTAGATCAATAGCTCGCGTTTTTGCTTCCCTATGTTTATTTTGATATGTTCCTAGAGAAAACTATGTTGAAAGATGTTAGTAGCAATGATGCGGATTGGATCCATGATCTGAGGATTATCCTCATTGCTGCACAGAAGAATTATGTCCTTGATGCACCGCTAGGTGACAGACCTATTGCAGGAGCAAATGCAGACGTTGTGAACATTTCTCTATCTCAATATGATGACTACTTGATAGTTTAGTGCACCATGCTTAACGGCTTAGAATCGGGACTTCAAAGACGTTTTGAACGTCATGGACCATATAAGATGTTCCAGGAGTTGAAGTTAATATTTCAAGCAAATACCCGAGTTGAGAGATATAAAATCTCCAACAAGTTCTATAGCTAAAAGATGGAGGAGAATAGCTCAAGCAGTGAGCATGTGCTCAGATTGTCTGGGTACTACAATCGCTTGAATCAAGTGAGAGTTAATCTTCCAGATAAAATAGTGATTGACAGAATTCTCTAGTCACCACCATTAAGTTAGTAGAACTTCGTGATGAACTATAGTATGCAAGGGATGACGAAAACAATTCCCAAGCTCTTCGCAATGTTAAAATCGGCGAAGGTAGAAATCAAGAAAAACATCAAGTGTTGATGGTTGACAAGACCACTAGTTTCAAGAAAAGGGGCAAAGGGAAGAAGGGGAACTTCAAGAAGAACGACAAGCAAGTTGCTGCTCAAGTGAAGAAGCCCAAGTATGGACCTAAGCCTGAGACTAAGTGCTTCTGCTGCAAAGGAACTGGTCACTGGAAGCGGAACTACCCCAAGTATTTGGCGGATAAGAAGGATGGCAAATTGAACAAAGGTATATTTGATATACAGATTATTGATGTGTATTTTACTAGTGTTCATAGAAACCCCTCGGTATTTGATACTGGTTCAGTTGCTAAGAGTAGTAACTCAAAACAGGAGTTGCAGAATGAACAGAAACTAGTTAAGGGTGAAGTGACGATGTGTGTTGGAAGTAGTTCCAAGATTGATATGATCACCATCACATAGTCCCTATACTTTCGGGATTAGTGTTGAACCTAAATAAGTGTTATTTGGTGTTTGCGTTGAGAATGAATATGATTTGATCATGTTTATTGCAATACAGTTATTCATTTAAGTTACAGAATAATTGTTGTTCTGTTTACATGAATAAAACCTTATATGGTTACACACCCAATGAAAATGGTTCGTTGGATCTCGATCGTAGTGATACACATATTCATAATATTGAAGCCAAAAGATGCAAAGTTAATAATAATAGTGCAACTTATTTGTGGCACTGCCGTTTAGGTCATATTGGTGTAAAGCGCATGAAGAAACTCCATGTTGATAGACTTTTGGAATCACTTGATTATGAATCACTTGATGCTTGCGAACCATGCATCATGGGGAAAGATGACTAAGACTCCGTTCTCCGGAATAATGGAGCAAGCAACTGACTTATTGGAAATAATACATACTGATGTATGAGGTCCGATGAGTGTTAAAGCTTGCGACAAGTATCGTTATTTTCTGACCTTCACAGATGATTTGAGCAGATATGGGTATATCTACTTGATGAAACACAAGTCTGAAACATTTGAAAAGTTCAAAGAATTTCAGAGTGAAGTGGAGAATCATCGTAACAAGAAAATAATAGTTTCTACGATATGATCGCAGAGGTAAAATATTTGAGTTACGAGTTTGGCCTTCAGTTAAAACAATGTGGAATAGTTTCGCAACTCACTCCACCTGGAACATCACAGCGTAATGGTGTGTCCGGACGTCATAACCGTACTTTATTAGATATGGTGAGATTTATGATGTTTCTTACCAATCTACCACTATCGTTTTGGGGTTATGCATTAGAGACAACTACATTCACGTTAAAAAGGGCACCATCTAAATCCATTGAGATGACACCTTATGAACTGTGGTTTGGCAAGAAACCAAAGTTGTCGTTTCTTAAAATTTGGGGTTGCGAAGCTTATGTGAAAAAGTTTCAACATGATAAACTTGAACCCAAATCGGAGAAATGCGTCTTCATAGGATACCCAAAAGTTACTATTGGGTACACCTTCTATCACAGATCCGAAGGCAAGATATTCGTTGCTGAGAATGGATCCTTTCTAGAGAAGGAGTTTCTCTCGAAGGAAGTGAGTGGGAGGAAAGTAGAACTTGATGAGGTAACTATACCTAATCCCTTATTGGAAAGTAGTTCATCATAGAAATCTGTTTCTGTGACTCCTACACCAATTAGTGAGAAAGTTAATGATATTGATCATGTAACTTCAGATCAAGTTACTACCGAACCTCGTAGGTCAACCAGAGTGAGATCCGCACCAGAGTGATACGGTAATCCTGTTCTGGAGGTCATGTTAATTGAACATGACGAACCTACGAACTATGAGGAAGCGATGATGAGCCCAGATTCCGTAAAATGGTTTGAGGCCATGAAATCTGAGATGGGATCCATGTATGAGAACAAAGTATGGACTTTGATTGACTTGCCCAAATGATCGGTGAGCCATTGAGATTAAATGGATCTTCAAGAGGAAGACGGACGCTGATAGTAGTGTTACTATCTACAAAGCTAGAATTGTCGCAAAAGGTTTTCGACAAGTTCAAGGTGTTGACTATGATGAGAGCTTCTCACAAGTCTGTCCGAATCATGTTAGCAATTGCATTCCTTAATGGATTTATTAAAGAAGAGTTGTATATGATGCAACCAGAAGGTTTTGTCGATCCTAAAGGTGTTAACAAAATGTGCAAGATCCAGCGATCCATCTATGGACTGGTGCAAGCATCTCGGAGTTGGAATATACACTTTGATGAGTTGATCAAAGCATATAGTTTTATACAGACTTGCGGCGAAGCCTGTATTTACAAGAAAGTGAGTGGGAGCACTACAACATTTCTGATAAGTATATGTGAATGACATATTGTTGATCGGAAATAATGTAGAATTATTCTGCAAAGCATAAAGGAGTGTTTGAAAGGAGTTTTTTTCAAAGAAAGACCTCGGTGAAGCTGCTTACATATTGAGCATCAAAATCTATAGAGATAGATCAAGACGCTTGATAAGTTTTTTCAATGAGTGCGTACCTTAACAAGATTTTGAACTAGTTCAAAATGGAACACTCAAAGAAAGAGTTCTTGCCTGTGTTACAAGGTGTGAAATTGAGTAAGACTCAAAGCCCGACCACGACAGAAGATAGAAACAGAATGAAAGTCAATCCCTATGCCTCAGCCATAGGTTCTACAAAGTATGTCATGCTGTGTACCAGATCTATTGTATACCCTACCACTGAGTTTGGCAAGGGAGTACAATAGTGATCTAGGAGTAGATCACTAGACAACGGTCAAAATTATCCTTAGTGGAATAAGGATATGTTTCTCGATTATGGAGGTGACAAAAGGTTCATCGTAAAGGGTTACGTCGATGCAAGTTTTGACACTGATCCAGATGACTCTAAGTCTCAATCTGGATACATATTGAAAGTGGGAGCAATTAGCTAAAGTAGCTCCGTGCAGAGCATTGTAGACATAGAATTTGCAAAATACTTACGTATCTGAATGTGACAGATCCATTGACTAAAATTATCTCACAAGCAAAACATGATCACACCTTAGTACTCTTTGGGTGTTAATCACATAGCGATGTGAACTAGATTATTGACTCTAGTAAACCTTTTGGGTGTTGGTCACATGACGATGTGAACTATGGGTGTTAATCATATGGTGATGTGAATTATTGGTATTAAATCACATGGCGATGTGAACTAGATTATTGACTCTAGTGCAAGTGGGAGACTGAAGGAAATATGCCCTAGAGGCAATAATAAAGTTATTATTTATTTCCTTATATCATGATAAATGTTTATTATTAATGCTAAAATTGTATAAACCAGAAACATAATACATGTGTGAATACATAGACAAACAGAGTGTCACTAGTATGCCTCTACTTGACTAGCTTGTTGATCAAAGATGGTTAAGTTTCCTAGCCATTGACATGGGTTGTCATTTGATTAACATGATCACTTCATTAGGAGAATGATGTGATTGACATGACCCATTCCGTTAGCTTAGCACACGATCGTTTAGTATGTTGCTATTGCTTTCTTCATGACTTATACATGTTTCTATGACTATGAGATTATGCAACTCCCGTTTACCGGAGGAACACTTTGTGTGCTACCAAACGTCACAACGTAACTTGGTGATTATAAAGGTGCTCTACAGGTGTCTCCAAAGGTACTTGTTGAGTTGGCGTATTTCAAGATTAGGATTTGTCACTCCGATTGCCAGAGAGGTATCTCTGGGCCCTCTTGGTAATGCACATCACTTAAGCCTTGCAGGCATTGCAACTAATGAGTTAGTTGCGGGATGATGTATTACGGAACGAGTAAAGAAACTTGCCGGTAACGAGATTGAACTAGGTATTGAGATACCAACGATCGAATATCGGGCAAGTAACGTACCGATGACAAAGGGAACAACATATGTTGTTATGCGGTCTGACCGATAAAGATCTTCGTAGAATATGTGGGAGCCAATATGAGCATCCAGGTTCCGCTATTGGTTATTGACCGGAGACGTGTCTCGGTCATGTCTACATAGTTCTTGAACCCGTAGGGTCCGCACGCTTAACGTTACGATGACAGTTATATTACGAGTTTATATGTTTTGATGTACCAAAGGTTGTTCGGAATCCCGGATGTGATCACGGACATAATAAGGAGTCTCGAAATGGTCGAGACATGAAGATTGATATATTGGAAGCCTATGTTTGGATATCGGAAATGTTTCGGGTGAAATCGGGATTTTACCGGAGTACCGGGAGGTTACCGTGTAACGCCCTCGATGCGGCTATATCTCCCACGTGTCGAAGCACGACTTAGAGGCATAACCGCATTGAAAGCAATGTCGCAAGTGAAGTAATCTTCACACAACCCATGTAATACAATAGGGAAAAAAGATACATAGTTGGTTTACAATCGCCACTTCACACAATTACATGAATAAAGCATTACATCATCCAAATACAATCAAGGTCCGACTACGGAACCAAAATAAAAGAAGACTACACCAAAAGCTACACAGATCCCCGATCGACCCCAACTAGGCTCCACTACTGATCAACTAGAACGAAACAACATCAAGGATAAGATCTTCAACGAGCTCCTCCTTGAACTTGGTTGCGTCACCTGCTCGGTAACATCGGCACCTGCAAACTGGTTTTGGAAGTATCTGTGAGTCACGGGGACTCAGCAATCTCACACCCTCGCGATCAAGACTATTTAAGCTTATGGGTAAGGTAAAGGTATGAGGTGGAGCTGCAGCAAGCGACTAGCATATATGGTGTCTAACATATTCGCAAAAGAGAGCGAGAAGAAAAGGCAAAAGCACGGTCGATGAACTATGATCAAGAAGTGATCCTAAAACAACCTATGTCAA
Organism: Triticum urartu; assembly: GCF_003073215.2. NCBI lineage: Eukaryota > Viridiplantae > Streptophyta > Magnoliopsida > Poales > Poaceae > Triticum > Triticum urartu. The sequence goes on from NC_053026.1 coordinate 29,791,061, forward strand.
GCATAACTCCAACACCGTGTTCACTTCCCGGACCCCGCCGAGAAGAGACCATCACGGTAACACACGCGGTTGGTGCATTTTAATTAAGGTCAACTTTAGGTTTTTCTGCAACCGGACATTAACAAATTCCCATCTGCCCATAACCGCGGGCACGGCTTTCGAAAGTTCAAATCCCTGCAGGGGTGTCCCAACTTAGCCCATGTAGCGACCAGACCTCAAATGGTCTGATCTCTGTGCTCCGGTGTCATCCCTGGATCAGTAATGCTGACACCACACAGTACTCGGAGGATTTATAGCAGAGTAGCAATCACACACTTATTACATCGAGTGTCTCAAAAGAGAACTTATTACAATAAATATGGCTTAAGGCCATCTAATAACGATAACAGCGGAAGGCTTGGAAGATAAGTGAGTCCATCAACTCCAACGGCATCACTGAGTACAGAACCACGACCTAAAAACTCCTTAATCGTCGTCTGAAAAGTCTGCAACATTAACGTTGCAGCCCGAAACGGGTCAACACATGGAATATGCTGGCAATGTAACACATAGAGAGTAATGGAATGAAACAGCTATACTATATGCAAATTTGGCTGGTGGAAAGCTCTATGGTTACAGTTTTTGCGTAAAGCCAATTTTTCTACTTCAAAGGAATAAATTTATTTAACTATCATGGTAGTGGTTAAACATTAGGAATGGTTGACAGCATTCTCAATCCCAATTAAGCATCATCATTAAACATAACCCAACAAAATTAATTTAGAGTAACATGTTGAGATTCACATGAAAATCCAAGTACTAGATACTAAGATGTCCATAACCGGGGACACGACTAATCATGATTAGTTTATTACACTCTGCAGAGGTTTGCGCACTTTTCCTCACAAGACTCGATCGCCTCCTTTTGGTTTCTCGCACTACACGGTGTTTGAGAAGACGGATGACCGAGACATAGTCTTTCAGAAGCGCTAGCACCTTACGATCGGGTAGACCGTACCACCTACATCCCCTACATCTGCTAGTCTACCACTGTAAGAGTTCGCACAACTTAGTCAACTATGCTAGAGCCCATAATAGCTTGTGGGTGCACACGGAAGTTTCTAGTATGAATAGTCTCATGATCCCTTTGAGCCTGGGTGGCGATCCAAAAGAAAACAGGCACGTCCTGGAATACCCAGGTGCCTCAATCCACTCAGATGTGTGTTTAAGTTGCCACCTTAGATAAACCATTAATTAACAATCTCACATCTGTCATGGATATCACTCACCCAATCCACGTCTACTAGCATAGCATGTCATAATAAGCAAACGTAGAAGTAACTCCCAAAGGTTTGATAATAACAGGTAATAGGTACTACCTCAACTACTTCCCATCCCACAATTTAATTAGATCCTAATCATGCAATGTGTGAGGATTGATCTAATGCAATAAAAGTGGGTAGTAGAAAAGGTATGATCAAAGTGTTACTTGCCTTGCTGATGATCCGCGAAACCTAACGATTCGAAGTAACAGGCGGCGCACTCCGGGTATTCTATCGCAGACAAACAAACAAGCATACAATAAGCACTCATCTAATGCACAGGTAAAACTCAAATAAGAGATCTAACCAGAAGGTTCAACTTAAGAACTCCGGTTGGCAAAAGAATCAAATCGAACGAAGCAACGAAAGTCAAACGGCGAAAGAAAACAACTTCGTTCTAGTAATCTGGATCTAGGGCAAATTTTACAGTAGCAAAATCTTGTTTAAGTTGGTTAAACGGATAGAGGGTTTCGAGACGAAACTCTAGGCGCTTGAATCGCCTTATTCCGAAAAATGAGCGAAAAGTTAGACTAAAACGAAAATCGGATCAGGAATCGCGATCAGAAAAATCGCGGATTGAATCCGAGAAAAAGAAAAATGACGAACGCTCGCTAGAACGAACGAACGGACGAACGCTCGCTAATTAAATAAACCGGAAAAACCGATCTATTTAGAAAAAACCGAAACTAAAAAAAACCGATGAAAACCGATTTTTTTTCTAAAAAAACCGTTGGCACGGAAGTCGAGGTGGCGGCGAACCTTGGCGGCGGAATCCGGCGGGCGGCGGCGGGGAGGCGGCGGCGGCGGGCGGCGGCGGGCGGCGGTGGCAGCGGCGCGGGTGGCGGCTGGGGCGGGGTCGGGTGGCTGGGCTAGGGTTTCCCCCGGGTGGGCTGCCCCGGCTTATATACCCTAGTCGGGCCGGAGTCCTAGTCGGACACGGCCCGTTAGGTCGGTTCGTTTTTTTTAAATAATTCCGCTCGGAAGAAAAATAAAAAGAAATACTAAACGGACTCCAAAAATTCCGAAATAAATTTTCACGGGCTTCTAAAATCAAGCCGCACAAGGTGAACATTTATTTGGGACCTAAATGCAATTTTGAAAAACGCACATTTTTCCTAAATTCAAATAAAACACCGAAAAACTCCGAAATAAAATCTTATTTGATTTTATTATTAAATCCTCAATATTTCTTTATTTTGGGAAAGTCATTTTATTCCCTCTCTCATATTTTTGTAATAGAAATAATTGATGATAAAATAAATAAAATCAAATGATCCTATTCTCAAAATTTGAGAAAACTCAAATATGAAAATAACGAAATCCCCAACTCTCTCCGTGGGTCATTGAGTTGAGTAGAATTTCTAGGATCAACCAAAATGCAAAATAAAATATGATATGCATTGATGATCTAATGTATAACATTCCAAATTGAAAATTTGGGATGTTACAAACCTACCCCCCTTAAGATGAATCTAGCCCTCGAGATTCGGGTTGGCTAGAAAATAGGTGAGGGTGGTCTTTGAGCAAGTCTTCCTCTCGCTCCCAGGTGGCTTCATCCTCTGTGTGGTGGCTCCACTGAACTTTGCAAAACTTGATAACCTTGCTGCGGGTAACTCGGCTGGCAAATTCGAGGATCTTAACTGGTTTCTCCTCGTAGGTCAAATCGTTATCCAACTGAATTGTTTCCAATGGCACTATGTCTCTCAAAGGTATGTCAGCCATCTCCGCGTGACACTTCTTTAACTGAGAAATGTGGAACACCTCATGAACTCCTGACAATCCTTCGGGCAATTCCAACTTGTAGGCCACTTCTCCCATACGTTCCAAAACTCGATATGGTCCTACAAATCGTGGCGCTAACTTCCCTTTAACTCCAAAACGCTTTGTTCCTCGAAGTGGAGATACTCGAAGATAAGCTCTATCTCCAACTTCGTAAACGGTCTCCTTATGTTTAGAATCTACATAACTTTTCTGTCTGGACTGGGCTACCTTGAGCCTATCGCAAATCAACTTCACCTTCTGTTCAGACTCTTTAATCAAGTCAGGACCAAACAACTGGCGGTCTCCAACTTCGTCCCATGATAACGGTGTCTTGCACCTTCTTCCGTACATGGCTTCGAAAGGGGCCATCTTTAAACTGGTTTGATAACTGTTGTTGTAAGAGAACTCTGCATATGGCAAATTATCGTCCCAACTAGATCTGTAATCTAGCGCACAAGCTCTTAGCATATCCTCCAAAATTTGATTGACTCTCTCGGTCTGTCCATCTATTTGTGGATGAAAAGCTGTACTGAATTCTAGCCTGGTACCCAAAGTTTCGTGCAACTGCTTCTAGAACTTTGAGGTAAACCGGGTTCCTCTATCTGATACGATACTCCTTGGAACTCCATGCAAACATACGATCCTGGTCATGTATATCTTTGCCAACTTAGCACTGGTGTAAGTGGTCTTTACTGGGATGAAATGAGCTACTTTCGTCAATCGATCAACTACAACCCAAATCGAGTCATAGCCTGAACGAGTCCTGGGCAATCCCGTGATAAAATCCATACCTAACTTATCCCACTTCCATTCGGGTATCGGCAATGGTTGTAACAATCCTGCTGGCTTCTGATGCTCTGCCTTTACTCTCTGACATACATCACAAACTGCTACATACTCCGCAATATCCTTCTTCATTCCGGTCCACCAGAAAATATCCTTCAAATCCAAATACATCTTGGTATTTCCTGGGTGAATCGAATATGGTGAATCGTGTGCCTCTTGCAAAATCAACTTCCTGATCTCCGGGTCATTGGGCACGTAAACGCGGTCTTCAAACCATAGGGTGTCGTGCTCATCCTCACGAAATCCTTTAGCTTTTCCTTTGCTCAGTTTCTCCTTTATAGCGGCAATCTCTTTGTCAGTTTTCTGAGCTTCTCTGATTCTATCCATCAAAGTTGACATAATCTCCAATGCTGCTACATAGCCTCTCGGAACTATTTCCAAACATAGTTCACGAAGATTTCCTGCTAACTCCTTGGGTATTTCTCCCGTCATTACCGTATTGACATGGCTCTTACGGCTTAATGCGTCAGCTACTACATTAGCCTTTCCGGGGTGATAATGCAATTTCATGTCATAATCCTTGATAAGCTCCAACCATCTCCTTTGTCTGAGATTCAACTCCTTCTGTGTGAAAATGTACATCAAACTCTTATGATCCGTGTACACCTCACAATGATTTCCAATGAGGAAATGTCTCCATATTTTCAATGCATGCACTACGGCTGCTAATTCCAAGTCATGCGTGGCATAATTCAACTCATGAGGCTTCAGTTGTCTTGAGGCATATGAAACAACTCTCCCTTCCTGCATAAGCACTGCTCCAAGTCCTCGACGTGAAGCGTCGCAATGCACCTCATAATCTTTGGTCTGGTCTGGCAAAATCAATACTGGTGAGGTAACTAAGCGTTCTTCAACTCCTGGAAACTAGCCTCACATTCCTCTGTCCATATGAACTTGGTATCTTTCTTCAGCAACTCCGTCATAGGCTTCGCAATCCTTGAGAAATTCGCAATAAATCTCCGGTAGTATCCTGCGAGTCCAAGAAAACTCCGGATCTCTCCAACGGTAGTTGGTGCTTCCCACTTGGTCACGGTATCAACTTTAGTGGGATCAACTGCTATACCTTCTCCAGATATAACGTGTCCGAGGAATCCTACTTCCTTCAACCAAAACTCACATTTGCTGAACTTGGCATACAACTGATGTTCTCTAAGCTTCTCAAGTACTAGTCGCAAATGTTCCTTATGCTCCTCTTCATTCTTCGGGTAAACCAGGATATCATCAATGAACACCACGACGAACTTATCCAAAAACTCCATAAATACTTTGTTCATCATGTTCATAAAATAGGCAGGTGCGTTAGTCAGACCAAATGACATAACGATATACTCGTACAGCCCATACCTGGTGGTAAAAGCTGTCTTCGGAATATCCTGTTCCCGAATCTTCAACTGGTGGTATCCTGATCGCAGATCGATCTTGGAAAATACCTTAGCTCCTTGCAATCGATCAAACAGATCGTTGATCATTGGTAGTGGGTACTTGTTCTTGATCGTTACTTCATTCAATCCTCGATAATCAACAACCATCCTTAACGATCCATCCTTCTTCTCCACTAGTAGTACTGGCAATCCCCAAGGCGAAGAACTTGGGCGAATATATCCCTTATCCAGTAACTCCTTAATTTGTTTCTTAATTTCCACCAAATCCTTTGCTGGCATCCTATATGGTCTCTTTGATATTGGCCCTGTGCCTGGCAATAGCTCAATCAAAAACTCAATATCTCTATCGGGTGGCATGCCTAGCAACTCCTCTGGAAATACATCAGGGAAATCCCTTACCACTGGTACTTCCTCCTGCACAACTCCTGTTAAGCAATTTACTTGAGTCCTCTTTGGCACATGCCGGGATACATACTTGATCCTTCTCCCTTCTGGGGTGGTAAGCAAAATTGACTTACTAGCACATTATATATTCCCTTCATACTTTGATAACCAATCCATGCCTAATATCACATCCAATCCTTGGGATTCCAATACTATTAGGTCTGAGGGAAAAACATAGTTACCAATCCTTAATGGTAACCGATCACACCATAGACTAGCCACATACTCTGCTCCGGGCGAGGTTACTAACAGGGGTGACCTAAGGGCTTGGGTTGGTAGGTTATACTTATCCACAAATCCCCTTGAGATGTATGAATGCGATGCACCAGTATCAAAAAGAACGAGTGCAGTAAATGACTTAACCAAAAACTTACCTATTACTGCATCGGGCTGAGCTTCAACCTCCTCTACGCTAACGTGGTTCACCTGTCCCCTGTTGAAAGGGTTTGACTTCTTCCAAGAACTTCCATTGCCATTTTGGCCTTCAGGACATTCATTGGCATAATGGCCGGTCTTCTGACACTTAAAGCAAGTGACTTGACTCAAGTCCTTCTTGGCTGGGGTTGATGGGTTGGTGCGGTTCTGGCCGTTGCTTCCTCCATTGCCATTACCATTCTTGGTGCCATTGTGATTGTGCGAGCTACCTCCTCCATGGGTATGCTGAAAATGTCTTCCCGGTCTAGGGGTAAAACGTGGCTTCTGCTGAGCTCCTGAATTGTACTTTCCTTGTCCATACTTCCTCTTGCGGTTCTCAATCTACTGTTGCTTCCCTTCAATCATAAGAGCACGATCTACCAACTCCTGGTAGTTGTTGAAGGTTGCTACCATCAACTGCATGCTCAACTCATCATTCAGTCCTTCCAGAAACTTCTCCTGCTTAGCTGCATCCGTAGCGACGTCATCTGGTGCATAACGTGCTAACTTACTAAACTCCTCCATATACTGGCCAACTGTCCGTCCTCCTTGGCGCAAATTGCGAAACTCACGCTTCTTCATGGCCATAGCTCCTGCTGAAACATGGGCAGTACGAAAAGCCTGCTGAAACTGGTCCCATGTGACAGTGTCGACAGGGAAAGTGGCGGTGAAATTCTCCCACCATGATGTTGCGGGTCCTTCTAGCTGATGTGCGGCAAACTTCACCTTCTCCACATCTGTGCATCTTGCTGTGGTCAACTCCCTAGCTGTCTTGCGGAGCCAATCATCTGCTACTATCGGCTCGGTGCTACTCGAAAACATTGGCGGATTCAGCCTAAGAAAACGGGCTAAGTGGTCAACAGGTGGTGGTGGTGGTGGTGGGTTGTTGTTGTTCCCTTGATTCTGATTCTGGACTAGCAACTGCATCAATGTGTTCTGCTGCTGGATCAACTGGGTGAGCTCCGGTGGAAAGGCAAATCCGGGGTCACGTCTCGGAGGCATACGAGGGTTTAGAAAAGGTGAGATATAAGAATAGAGGGGGTCTAAAGAGAAAACACTACCCATATGCACATGAGGCAAAAGCAAACAATTCACTTCAATCAATCAAACAAAGGCATATAATCGATCTAACTATCGCAAAAATTCTCGGACTACTATATTTACATGGTGGACTACTACTACTAATGGGGTGGTCTACTAGAAATATTCTTCGGTTGCAGACTCCATGATATCTGCTCCAGCTTCATCAACATAGTCATCATCGCTACTATCTGGTTCCGAGTCGGTGCCATCGATGATGATGTAGTCTTCCGGGCTAATTTCCTTGAGTTCTTCGTCTTCATCTACTGGCGTAGGGCCTCCCATAAATATTCCAATCTTCTTGATCAGGTCGTCATTCTTCTCCACCAATACTTCAATTTCCTCTTCATAATCTTCACGTGTAGCCTTTAGTTCTTCCTCCATTTCCTTGATTCTTGTCTTAGCCTTTTTCAGATCTATCATGTCGACGCACATCTGGTTCTCCTGTCGTCGAATGTGCTGGTTTAACTCCTGAATAAAAGCTGCGATTGATCTATCCTTCCTGGTGTTGATCATCTCCCAGTGCTCATCTCGGCGCTCACAAATCTGGTAGATAGTATCCTTGAGATCCTTGCGGTAGACTTCTCCAATGCGTCCCATGGCGATGTGAGCTGCCATGCTCTTTCCTAGACTCCAAGTTGGTGCATCAAAAGAAAACTCTATGGGCTTAGTGACTGGCATGAACGTCCTTCCTGGAACTTGAACTTGAATCATCCAGCGCTCTTCTTCAGGTAAAGTGGCGTTGTAGGTTCCCGTGAAGCTTGGTACTCCTATGTTCAGGTATCTAGTGACTTCCTTCATGTGTCGTCTAAAGGGTGTATCTTCATCCGGTTGTGTGAATTTGTTCCTTGCATCCGCCATCCTAAAGAGTAGAAAAGATGAGAAGTCAGAAGAGAAGAGAGTGAATAGTGATCTAGGTCTCTAACTTAGTGGTCGTGTCCTACAGTCAGCGTGTGCTCTGATACCATCTCTGTAGCGACCAGACCTCAAATGGTCTGATCTCTGTGCTCCGGTGTCATCCCTAGATCAGTAATGCTGACACCACATAGTACTCGGAGGATTTATAGCAGAGTAGCAATCACACACTTATTACATCGAGTGTCTCAAAAGAGAACTTATTACAATAAATATGGCTTAAGGCCATCTAATAACGATAATAGCGGAAGGCTTGGAAGATAAGTGAGTCCATCAACTCCAACGGCATCACTGAGTATAGAACCACGACCTAAAAACTCCTTAATCGTCGTCTGAAAAGTCTGCAACATTAACGTTGCAGCCCGAAACGGGTCAGCACATGGAATATGCTGGCAATGTAACACATAGAGAGTAATGGAATGTAACACTAGATACTCAAGATGTCCATAACCGGGGACACGGCTAATCATGATTAGTTTATTACACTCTGCAGAGGTATGCGCACTTTTCCCCACAAGACTCGATCGTCTCCGTTTGGTTTCTCGCACTACAGAGTGTTTGAGAAGACGGATGACCGAGACATAGTCTTTCAGAAGCGCTAGCACCTTACGATCGGGTAGACCGTACCACCTACATCCCCTACATCCGCTAGTTATAACGCCCTCGATGCGGCTATATCTCCCACGTGTCGAGGCACGACTTAGAGGCATAACCGCATTGAAAGCAATGTCGCAAGTCAGGAAATCATCACACATCCCATGTATATAAGTAATATAATGGGGAGGTACATAGTTGGCTTACACTCGCCACGTCACATCAGAGTACATAAATAACATCCATCATACAAATCACTCATGGCCCGACTACGGTGCCAAAATAGAAAAGACCCCCCAACATGCGACAAGGCCCTGAATCGATAACCCCAACTAGGAACCACTACTGATCGTCGGGAAAGGAAACATAATAACGCTGAGAGTCCTCGCCGAACTCCCACTTGAGCTCGTACTCGTCACCTGGAGCGGAATCACCTGGACCTGCATCTGGAGTTGTAGTATCTGTGAGCCACCGGGACTCAGCAATCTCACACCCACGCGATCAAGACTATTTAAGCTTATAGGAAGGATAAGGCAAGTATGTGGAGCTGCAGCAAACGACTAGCATATGTGGTGGCTAACTTATAGGCAAAAGAGAGCGAGAAGAGGAGGAAAGGTGCGAGCGAGAGTCCAGAGGAACAACCTGCGCAAGCATTACTCCAACGCCGTGTCCACTTCCCGGACTCCGCCGAGAAGAGGCCATCACGGCAACACACTCAGTTGATTCATTTTAATTAATTAAGATTCAAGTTATCTACAACCGGACATTAACAAATTCCCATCTGCCCATAACCGCGGGCACGGCTTTCGAAAGTTCAATCCCTGCAGGGGAGTCCCAACTTAGCCCATGACAAGCTCTCACGGTCAACGAAGGAAAAGACCTCCTCCCAAGACGTTCCGATCAGACTCGGTATCTCGGTAACTCAAGACACTTCGACAGGTTAAAACAAGACCAGCAACACCGCCCGAATGTGCCGACAAATCCCGATAGGAGCTGCACATATCTCTTTCTCAGGGCACACTCAGATGAGACTAGCTACGAGTAAAACCAACCCTCAAGTTTCCCCGAGGTGGCCCCGCAGGCAGCTCAGTTCGGACCAACACTCAGAGGGAGCACTGGCCCGTGGGGGGCTAAAATACGATGACCCTTGAGTCTGCAGAACCCAAGGGAAAGAAAAGGCTAGGTGGAAAATGGTAAAACCAAGGTTGGGCATTGCTGGAAAAGCTTTAATCAAGGCGAAATATCAAGGGGTTCCCATAATAACCCAACCGCGTAAGGAACGCAAAATCCGGGAACATAACACCGATATGACGGAAACTAGGGGCGGCAAGAGTGGAACAAAACACTAGGCGAGAGGCCGAGCCTTCCACCCTTTACCAAGTATATAGATGCATTAAGATAACATAGCAATGTAGTGATATCCCAACAAGCAAATAAAAGATGTTCCAATAGGAACGGCTCCAATCTTCACCTGCAACTAGCAACGCTATAAGAGGGGCTGAGCAGAGCGGTAACATAGCCAATCAACGGTTTGCTAGGACAATGGTAGGTTAGAGGTTCAATCATGCAATTGGGAGGCTGACAAGCAAGTGGTAGGCATCGTAGCAGTGGCAAAGCAAAAGAGCGAGCAAACTAGCACAGCAAAGATAGTAGTGATATCGAGGGTATGATCATCTTGCCTGCACAGTTGTCAGAGTTGACTGGATCCTCACAAGCAAACTCAACGGGCTCCTCGGTAGCGAACTCGTCTCCCGGCTCTACCCAAACAAGACAAACAAGCAACAAGGATACAATCAACCACGTGCAAGACCAAGCAATACGATGAAATGATGATATGCTATGCGGGATGCGATGCGAGAGGCAAAATGCAAGATATGACAGGAAATGCATGAACCTGGCCTCAACTTGGAATTCCAAGGGTGCCACTGGATAGAGGGGATGAAATCGCTTGAAAACGATATAAAGATCATTGGAATCGGAGTTACGGTTTGGAAATGGCAAGCGTTTTAAGATAGGACACCGGTCTGCGATTTACAGCAAGTAGGCATCTAAATGCAACGAAATGAACATGCTACAGCCACCAAACATGAAAACAAAATACATGGCAGTGATGTACACAAGATGGTTAACAAAACACTAGCACTGAGCCATAGGCTAATTCATCCATTAAGAGGTTCAAACAAGCATGGAAAAAACGAATATGCAAAACAGATTCCAGACTTAGTGAAATTAACACTAGCCTGAAATTTCAGATCACGAAGCCCTCTTCGGAGCAGCAAAACAACATGATAGATAACCTGAACATGACAAGTAAGAATATGGCATGGAGCTACTCAACAAGCTTAACAAAACACCCAAAGTGACCTGGGGCCAAAAGGGTTCACAAAATACTCTACCGAGCTCACGAACATAGCTCGAACACAATCAGTTTTCAGACTTGGTGAAAACTGAGACATGCTGAAATTATAACTCACGAAGGCATGTAAACGAGCTCGATGCACTCACTACGGTGCAAGTCATGGCAAGGCAAGAATATAACCAGCAAGAAGGCACAATATGCTAGCTATACATGTCAAGAACAAAGACATAGCATGCATGGAACACTAACGGTACCATCGGCAAAATCGCAAACAAGTTGACGATCTGCCCAGATTAACAACGAAGCTAAAGTTGAGCTCGATTGAGTCAACCTAGAGCACTCCACAAATGCAAACAAAGACATGGATGGATAGAGCATAACATAAGTATCAAAACTCCCTTACTGATCATCCTCAAAAGAGGCACCGATCACTAGGAAACAAGCTGGACATATAGCATCACGAACTAAAATATCCCAGACTTAGTGATAATCACTAAATCCCTGAAATCAGCAATCTCAGGTACCTCTCTTCGCAAGCTTGCACAAGACAACACACACATCCTAAAAATGCATGGGTGGCACCTCTGGAAAGAAGACAAAATGCTTAACAATTCATCCCAAAGGGGCACAGGCATATCATGCACGGATTAAACATGGCAAAAATGACAAAAGTGCATGATGAACTAACGGATCTGCAATTTAACTCATGAAGCCCCCTTCTAACAGCATTTTGGGCATCAAGATGATCTCAAATGCAAATGATGCAATGGAATGAAATGATGTACATGTCGAGGCGAAGATTTTGATAAATTATATGCCCAAATCGGAGCTACGGATGCAAAGTTACGGGCAGTCAAAGTTAGCACAAAAATCAGGGGGGAGAAGAAGAAAGTCAACCGTCAGATCCAGATCCAGATCTAGGGTTACTGTTCACGCCGGGGTCACTGTAGCACCCGAGCTCGGGCTCGCCGGAAACGGCTCGCCGGAGCCGGTGGGGGCGGCCGGAGCGGCGGGGAGGCGCGGCGCCGGTGCGGTGGTGGCGGCGCGTGGCGGCGAGGAGGCCGGCGGAGAGGCGGCGAGCGGTGGCGGGGCACTCGGCGGCGGGGCCCGGAGCAGCGGCGGCCGGTCGGTGGCGGCGACGGCGCCGGTCGCCGGAGGGCGGGGAGGCGGCGGCGCCCGAGAGGAGGAGGCGGCGCGGAGAGGCGGGCTCGCGGGGGCCCCTCCTGGGCCTCCCGGGCCGGGACGGCGGCGGCGATCTGGTCCCGCGGGGACGCGTGGCGGCCCGCGGTTGGCTGGCGGCGGCGGGGCGGACGGTGTCCGGTCCGATCCGGACACGTCCGTCGGGGGGGGGGGGGTTTGATCTGGTTTTTTTTTTAAAAAACGAGGAGGACGGGGAGGATCCGAGATCCGAAAATAGGGGGGTGTATATATAGGCATAGAGGGAGCTAGGAGAGTCCAAATGAGGTGCGGTTTTCGCCCACGCGATCGTGATCGAACGCTCTAAGACATGGAGCAGAGTTTGGTGGGTTTTTGGGACAAATTGGAGGGGTGTTGGGCTGCAACACACAAGAGGCCTTTTCGGTCCCTCGGTTAACCGTTGGAGTATCAAACGAAGTCCAAATGACTCGAAACTTGACAGGCGGTCTACCGGTAGTAAACCAAGGCCGCATGACAAGTCTCGGTCCAATCCGGAAATGTTTAATCCCCACACACGAAAGAAAGCTCGAAATGGCCACCGAAGGAGAACGAAGCGCCGGAATGCAAAACGGACAACGGGGAAAATGCTCGAATGCATGAGATGAACATGTATGCAAATGCAATGCACGAGATGACATGATAAGAGATGCACGAAAAAGAAAAACAACACACGGAGACAAAGACCCGAACCCGAGAAATAAATATAACTTAGCGCCGGAGACGGCAAGAGTTGGATACAAATATGGAAAGTTATATCTGGGGCGTTACAACACTCCACCATTACGAAAAGATCTCGTCCCGAGATCTAGGACTGAAAGAACTCCGGGTACTCAGAACGGAGGTGATCCTCGCGTTCCCAGGTAGCTTCACGATCGGAATGGTGAGACCACTTAACTTTGAGAAATTGATTGACTTGTTGCGGGTCTTGCGTTCAGTCTCTTCAAGAATAGCAACTGGGTGCTCACGATAGGAGAGATCTTCTTGGAGCTCAATGTCCTCGAATTTGACGGTGCGGTCAGGAGTCTTGAAGCACTTACGAAGCTGAGAGACATGGAACACATCATGAACATTTGCAAAGTTTGAAGGAAGCTCAAGTTGATAGGCGAGGTCGCCTCTCTTGCTGACAATCTTGAAAGGTCCCACGTATCTAGGGGCAAGCTTCCCTTTGATACCGAAGCGACGAGTACCTTTCATAGGAGAGACGCGGAGGTAAACATGATCTCCGATCTCGAAAGCCAAATCACGGTGCTTACTATCATAGTAGCTCTTCTGGCGGGATTGGGCTGCTTTGAGGTTATCACGAATGACTTTGCACATTTCTTCTACTTCTGTGATTAAGTCATTACCCAGCAGCTGACGTTCACCGGTTTCGGACAAGTTGAGAGGGGTACGGCACTTCCTTCCATACAGAATTTCAAAAGGGGCCTTGCCCGAACTTGCTTGAAAACTGTTGTTATAGGAGAATTCAGCATAAGGAAGACAATCCTCCCATTTCATGCCGAAGGAGATCACACAAGCCCTGAGCATATCTTCAAGAATCTGGTTGACACGCTCGACTTGACCGCTCGTTTGAGGATGGAAAGCTATGCTGAAGCAAATGTTGGTGCCCATGGCCTTCTGAAAAGAATCCAAAACTTGGAGGTAAAGATGCTGCCACGGTCTGAAGATATCACTTGAGGAATACCGTGCAGAGAGACAATGCGAGAGGTATAGAGTTCCGCCAATTGAGCTGCAGTGATTGACTCTTTGATAGCCAGAAAGTGAGCCACTTTGGTGAGTTTGTCGATGACAACAAATATAGCATCATTGCCACACTTGGACTTTGGAAACCCAGTCACGAAGTCCATTTCAATGTGGTCAAACTTCCATTCTGGAATGGCAAGAGGTTGGAGGAGACCAGCTGGCCTTTGGTGTTCTGCCTTCACTCTTCTGCAGACATCACATTCATTCACGAATTGAGCGATCTCGCGCTTCATTCGCGTCCACCAATAAGCTTGCTTGAGATCCTGATACATCTTCGTACTACCAGGGTGGATGGAGAGGAGAGAGTTGTGAGCCTCGTTCATGATCACTTTACGAAGTTCACCTTTGGGCACAACAATACGATCCTCGAAGAAGAGAGTGTCCTTGTCATCAAGGCGGTAGCACTTGTACTTGGACTGACTCTTGGCAATACCAATCTTCACCTTTTTCACCATAGCATCAAGAAGCTGGTTTTGGCGAATCTGGTCTTCCAAGGTAGGAGAGACTTGAAGGTTGGCGAGGAAACCTTGAGGAACAACTTGCAGATTCAGCTTGCGGAAAGCTTCACAAAACTCGGGTTGATAAGGCTTTAGAATCAGACTGTTGCAATAGGCCTTTCTGCTCAAAGCGTCAGCAATCACATTGGCCTTGCCTGGAGTACACTCAATACTCGGGTTATACTCTTGAATCATTTCGACCCATCGAGTTTGCCTTAGGTTGAGATTAGGCTGAGTGAAGATGTACTTGAGACTCTTGTGATCAGTGAAAATGTCCACTTTTCTTCCCAATGGAAGATGTCTCCAAGTCAAAAGAGCATGCACAACTGCCGCCAACTCGAGATCATGAGTGGGGTAGTTCTTCTCATTAGGCTTCAACTGGCGAGAGGTATAAGCAACAACTTTCTTCTCTTGCATCAATACTGCGCCAAGACCTTGGAGAGAGGCATCACAAAAGACCTCGTACGGCTTGGATTCATCAGGCGGAGTCAGAACTGGAGCAGTGATCAACTTCTCTTTCAAAGTGTTGAAAGCAATATCACACTCTGGAGACCAAACGTACTTGACGTGCTTCTGAAGAAGATTTGAGAGAGGCTTCGCGATCTTGGAAAAGTTTTCAATGAATCTTCGGCAATAGCTTGCGAGACCGAGAAAACTGCGGAGTTGCTTCACGTTCTGAGGAGGTTCCTAATTCACAATTGCGGATACCTTCTCGGGATTCACGGAAATGCCCTTGGCAGAGATGATATGACCAAGATAAAGAACCTCATCGAGCCAAAATTCACACTTGGAGAACTTGGCATAGAACTGATGTTCCCTGAGCTTATCGAGAACCAAACGCAAATGCTTGGCATGATCTTCCTTGTTCTTCGAGAAAACCAGAATGTCGTCGAGATAGACCAAAACGAAGTCATTGGTGTAGGCGTTGAAGATGAAGTTCATCATGCGAGAGAACGTCGGAGGAGCGTTGGCGAGGCCAAAAGACATGACAGTGTATTCATATGAACCAAAGCTTGTTCTGAATGCTGTCTTGGGAATATCTTCTTCACGAATGCGAATCTGGTGATAACCCATACGGAGATCAAGCTTGGAGAATACTTGGGCACCTTTGAGTTGTTCGAACAGCTCATTGATGTTGGGAAGTGGGTATTTGTTCTTGATGGTCTTCTTATTCACTGGACGGTAATCAACACAAAGTCGGCTCGAACCATCCTTCTTCTTCACAAAAAGAACACCACAACCCCACGGAGAAGTGCTAGGCCGGATGAGACCCAAACTTTCTTGCTCATCGAGTTGTTTCTTCAGCTCCTTCAACTCTTCGGGGCCGAGCTTGTAGGGACGTTTGCACACAGGTTCCGTACCGGGCTCAAGTTCAATAACAAATTCAACCGGCCGGTTTGGAGGCATCCCTGGGAGTTCTTCTGGAAAAACGTCTTGATATTCGCAAACGACAGGAATTTGCGAGATGGCATCCAATTCACCCTTCTCATTGAGAGAAAACAACCGGATGGTATTATCCCGAGCGGCAAAGACAATGACATCCTTAGACGAATGAGTCAGTTGAATCTGCCTGGCTGCACAATCAAGCTGAGCTTTATGCTTAGAGAGCCAGTCCATCCCAAGAATAAGATCAATATCCGAGTTACCAAGAACCATTGGAGAAGCTAGAAACTTGAAATCGCCCATCGTGATAGAAATATCCGGAACCTCCATACTGGAACTCAGTCGCTTAGCTGGAGAGACGACTTGCATAGCTCTAGGTAATGCCTTAGTGCTAAAATTGTTCTCCGATGCAAATGGAAATGACATGAAGGAATGCGATGCACCAGAGTCAAAAAGAACTTTTGCAGGAATATCATTAACAGGAAGGTTACCCATGATCACATCTGACGAGTCCTCTGCCTGAGCTGCATTCATCAAATTGACCTTGGCGTGCTTAGGGTTATGCTTGACCACAACTGTACTTGCCGATCTGACAGGAGGAGGAGGAGGAAGACGCCTTTGGTTGAAACACTTGTTGGCATAGTGACCCTTCTGTTGGCACTTGTTGCACGTGACCTCTGAAAGCGGACGGTGATACGGAGCACTCGATCTTGGAGCTTGAGACAAAGTCTTGTTCTGAAAGCCTGGGTTGGGTGGGTGGGAAGAACCACTGCCACCTTTGCTCTTCTGCTGAAACGGCTGACGGAACGGAGGAGGAGGAAGCCAATACTTCTGCTGCTTGGCCACTTGAGTAGAGGAAGACGGAGTAACATCTCTGACGCGCTTCCTGGAAGCATCACACCTCAACTGAGCAGCCTCTTGCTTCAGTGCCATGTTGTAGAACTCATCGTATCTCAACGGCTCAAAGAGGACAAGAGCGAGCTGAATTTCCTCACGAAGACCACCCCTGAACTGATATATCATGCTCTTCTCATCAGGCACGTCCTGCTTGGCAAAGCGGGCAAGTTTCTGGAACAATTTGTTGTAGTCGTAGACAGACAAAGAGCCTTGCTTCAGGTTGCGGAATTCCTCACGCTTGCTCTCAACCACACTTTGCGGAATGTGATGAGCGCGGAAATCTTGACGGAAATCATCCCAAGTGATCAAACGTCCACCTCTGGAATCCTTGTACTGCTGGAACCACTCTGCAGCCTGATCTTTGAGTTGGAAGGAAGCGAATTTCACAAAGTCCTCAGGCCTGACGTTACTGCACTCAAAATGCTTACACAGATCCACAAGCCAATCGTCAGCATCGGTTGCCTCAACACAATTACTGAAAGTCTTTGGCCCGTTAGCAAGGAACTGGTTGAGTGTAGCAAAGTGACCCTGGTTGCTGCCTTGATTCCCTTGACTGCCTTGATTGCGCTCTTGGAGAATTTGCATGATCAGCTGAGTATTTGCATTAGTTGCGGCCATCACAGCTTGCCATGCCTCTGGAGGAGGTGGAGGTGGTGGCGGATCAGGATTCGGAGTCGTGCGCGTTGGAGGAGCCATCCTGAAGAGGTTGACCACTATTAGCACATGACAGATAAATATTGAAGCTGAATCCAACGGAATGAAAATTGCAACATATAGTCTTCACATCCGAACAAAATGAACGAATGCATTTCTCTTGAAGTGGTCACATATTCCTAAATTGCGAAGCCACGAAGAATCAGGTAGAAGGGGTACAACAACGAGTGATGGAATCAACATATGACGTCGAAGCAAAACGAATGCCACAACTCGAAATAAAACCAAGGGTTGGCTTGCGGAATAAGCCGGAACAAATACATGATAGAAATTTCGTCCGAAGTTTTCGTGGTGGGACCTACACGGGCTCGATCGTACAGCACCATCATGTACAAGGCAGTGCACATGACATACGAAGCGTCCCCGAGTCAGCATAGCCAAGGACTCTTTAAGACACAACGAGACCACTGTAAAATCGACCGTGAATAGGCGAACCACTAGACGTCGAACCCCCAATTTCATATCATACATCTGTCGGAAAGATATCCTAAGGCTACTTGAATTCCCACCTATGAAATTCCCGAAATTTTCCCGGTTATGCAATCAGGTGTTGGGGATACAGGGGAAGCATAATATCTCACCCAAGCTAGCAAATCCTACATCCAGCTGTATCCATCCTTCAACACATAACCAAGAAACCTTCGGAAACCATCTATCTCAACCTTCGAAAAGCATCCGTTATACAAGTTATGGCGATACTCCCGAACTCCCGCCCCAGTACTGGGTGGCGTCGAGGTTATCTCACCAACGAACTACATAAAAGAGATTTTCGATGTCGCGCACAAATCTCAAGTATACCAGAATTGCAACGATAAAATTGTGACGACAACACCTCGGAGCTCAACTCCCCGGGACACTGCCACAACCCCTAAAGACAGGAGGCACCAAGAACAAGGTTCTCGTCACAAGACCATCGGAACAAAACCAAGATACTCGCGTGATCCTAAAAAAAAATTTAGTGAAATTTGAGAAGAGAAGAGTCAAAACTCTACGTCAGGATGCCTTACCAGAGCGATGAGGAGACTGGGAAGTAAAAA